>NW_027484942.1:0-108771 GCF_050908995.1 Andrena cerasifolii
ATTGGACGAAATCTGGCGAATATTTTCAGAATGCACAAAACTGCGCTTTGTAACAGGAGAACATGCCGTCGAAAGAGATGGCACAAAGTAACGTCTCCGGAGAGCAAAGCAAAGAGCGAGGAGTGGCACAGATATTTCGAGACAGTGACTGTTTAACGAAGAGACGCAGAATTCTCGGACGCCTCTTGAAAGGCCTGCGCCTCGTATTGGCAACTTTAAGGAGATGCCTTTGAAGCTCAAATTTAGTATACCTCTTACCACTTCATGTTCTCCTGATATATTGGCCAAAATCTGTCGAATATTTTCAGAATGCACAAAATTGCGCTTTGTAACAGGAGATCATGCCGTTGAAAGAGTTGGCACAAAGTAACGTCTCCGGAGAGCAAATCAAAGAGCGAGGACTGGCGCAGATGTTTCGAGACCGTGACTGTTTAACGAAGAGACGCAGAATTTTCGAACGCCTCTTGAAAGGCCTGCGCCTCGTATTGGCAACTTTAAGGCGATGCCTTTGAAGCTCAAATTTAGTATACCTCTTACCATTTCATGTTCTCATGATATATTGGCCAAAATCTGGCGAAAATTTTCAGCATGCACAAAATTGCGCTTTATAACAGGAGAACATGCCGTCGAAAGAAATGGCACAAAGTAAAGTCTCCGGAGAGCAAATCAATGAGCGAGAAGTGGCGCAGATGTTTCGAGACAGTGACTGTTTAACGAAGAGACGCAGAATTTTCGAACGCCTCTTGAAAGGCCTGCGCCTCGTATTGGCAACTTTAAGGCGATGCCTTTGAAGCTCAAATTTAGTATACCTCTTACCACTTCATGTTCTCCTGATATATTGGCCAAAATCTGGCGAATATTTTCAGAATGCACAAAATTGCGCTTTGTAACAGGAGATCATGCCGTTGATAGAGATGGCACAAAGTAACGTCTCCGGAGAGCAAATCAAAGAGCGAGGACTGGCGCAGATGTTTCGAGACTGTGACTGTTTAACGAAGAGACGCAGAATTTTCGAACGCCTCTTGAAAGGCCTGCGCCTCTTATTGGCAACTTTAAGGCGATGCCTTTGAAGCCGAAATTTAGTATACCTCTTTCCACTTCGTGTTCTCATGATATAGTGGCCAAAATCAGGCGAAAGTTTCGAGAATGCACAAAATTGTGCTTTGTAACAGGAGAACATGCCATCGAAAGGGATGGCACAAAGTAACGTCTCCAGAGAGCAAATCAATGAGCGAGAAGTGGCGCAGATGTTTCGAGACAGTGACTGCTTAACGAAGAGACGCAGAATTTTCGAACGCCTCTTGAAAGGCCTGCGCCTCGTATTGGCAACTTTAAGGCGATGCCTTTGAAGACGAAATTTAGTATACCTCTTTCCACTTCATGTTCTCCTGATATATTGGACGAAATCTGGCGAATATTTTCAGAATGCACAAAACTGCGCTTTGTAACAGGAGAACATGCCGTCGAAAGAGATGGCACAAAGTAACGTCTCCGGAGAGCAAAGCAAAGAGCGAGGAGTGGCACAGATATTTCGAGACAGTGACTGCTTAACGAAGAGACGCAGAATTTTCGAACGCCTCTTGAAAGGCCTGCGCCTCTTATTAGCAACTTTAAGGCGATGCCTTTGAATCCGAAATTTAGTATACCTCTTTCCACTTCATGTTCTCATCATATATATTGTCCAAAATCAGGCGAAAATTTCGAGAATGCACAAAATTGCGCTTTATAACAGAAGAACATGCCGTCGAAAGAAATGGCACAAAGTAACGTCTCCGGAGAGCAAATCAAAGAGCGAGAAGTGGCGCAGATGTTTCGAGACAGTGACTGTTTAACGAAGAGACGCAGAATTTTCGAACGCCTCTTGCAAGGCCTGCGCCTCGTATTGGCACCTTTAAGGCGATGCCTTTGAAGCTCAAATTTAGTATACCTCTTACCATTTCATGTTCTCATGATATATTGGCCAAAATCTGGCGAAAATTTTCAGCATGCACAAAATTGCACTTTATAACAGGAGAACATGCCGTCGAAAGAAATGGCACAAAGTAAAGTCTCCGGAGAGCAAATCAATGAGCGAGAAGTGGCGCAGATGTTTCGAGACAGTGACTGTTTAACGAAGAGACGCAGAATTTTCGAACGCCTCTTGAAAGGCCTGCGCCTCGTATTGGCAACTTTAAGGAGATGCCTTTGAAGCTCAAATTTAGTATACCTCTTACCACTTCATGTTCTCCTGATATATTGGCCAAAATCTGTCGAATATTTTCAGAATGCACAAAATTGCGCTTTGTAACAGGAGATCATGCCGTCGAAAGAAATGGCACAAAGTAAAGTCTCCGGAGAGCAAATCAATGAGCGAGGACTGGCGCAGATGTTTCGAGGCAGTGACTGTTTAACGAAGAGACGCAGAATTTTCGAACGCCTCTTGAAAGGCCTCCGCCTCTTATTTGCAACTTTAAGGCGATGCCTTTGAAGACGAAATTTAGTATACCTCTTTCCACTTCATGTTCTCCTGATATATTGGACGAAATCTGGCGAATATTTTCAGAATGCACAAAACTGCGCTTTGTAACAGGAGAACATGCCGTCGAAAGAGATGGCACAAAGTAACGTCTCCGGAGAGCAAAGCAAAGAGCGAGGAGTGGCACAGATATTTCGAGACAGTGACTGTTTAACGAAGAGACGCAGAATTCTCGGACGCCTCTTGAAAGGCCTGCGCCTCGTATTGGCAACTTTAAGGAGATGCCTTTGAAGCTCAAATTTAGTATACCTCTTACCACTTCATGTTCTCCTGATATATTGGCCAAAATCTGTCGAATATTTTCAGAATTCACAAAATTGCGCTTTGTAACAGGAGATCATGCCGTTGAAAGAGATGGCACAAAGTAAAGTCTCCGGAGAGCAAATCATAGAGCGAGGAGTGGCACAGATATTTCGAGACAGTGACTGCTTAACGAAGAGACGCAGAATTTTCGAACGCCTCTTGAAAGGCCTGCGCCTCGTATTGGCACCTTTAAGGCGATGCCTTTGAAGCTCAAATTTAGTATACCTCTTACCATTTCATGTTCTCATGATATATTGGCCAAAATCTGGCGAAAATTTTCAGCATGCACAAAATTGCGCTTTATAACAGGAGAACATGCCGTCGAAAGAATTGGCACAAAGTAAAGTCTCCGGAGAGCAAATCAACGAGCGAGAAGTGGCGCAGATATTTCGAGACAGTGACTGTTTAACGAAGAGACGCAGAATTTTCGAACGCCTCTTGAAAGGCCTGCGCCTCGTATTGGCAACTTTAAGGCGATGCCTTTGAAGCTCAAATTTAGTATACCTCTTACCATTTCATGTTCTCATGATATATTGGCCAAAATCTGGCGAAAATTTTCAGCATGCACAAAATTGCGCTTTATAACAGGAGAACATGCCGTCGAAAGAAATGGCACAAAGTAAAGTCTCCGGAGAGCAAATCAATGAGCGAGGACTGGCGCAGATGTTTCGAGGCAGTGACTGTTTAACGAAGAGACGCAGAATTTTCGAACGCCTCTTGAAAGGCCTCCGCCTCTTATTTCCAACTTTAAGGCGATGCCTTTGAAGCTGAAATTTAGTATACCTCTTTCCACTTCATGTTCTCCTGATATATTGGACAAAATCTGGCGAATATTTTCAGAATGCACAAAACTGCGCTTTGTAACAGGAGAACATGCCGTCGAAAGAGATGGCACAAAGTAACGTCTCCGGAGAGCATATCAAACAGCGAGGAGTGGCACAGATATTTCGAGACAGTGACTGCTTAACGAAGAGACGCAGAATTTTCGAACGCCTCTTGAAAGGCCTGCGCCTCTTATTAGCAACTTTAAGGCGATGCCTTTGAATCCGAAATTTAGTATACCTCTTTCCACTTCATGTTCTCATCATATATATTGTCCAAAATCAGGCGAAAATTTCGAGAATGCACAAAATTGCGCTTTATAACAGAAGAACATGCCGTCGAAAGAAATGGCACAAAGTAACGTCTCCGGAGAGCAAATCAAAGAGCGAGAAGTGGCGCAGATGTTTCGAGACAGTGACTGTTTAACGAAGAGACGCAGAATTTTCGAACGCCTCTTGCAAGGCCTGCGCCTCGTATTGGCACCTTTAAGGCGATGCCTTTGAAGCTCAAATTTAGTATACCTCTTACCATTTCATGTTCTCATGATATATTGGCCAAAATCTGGCGAAAATTTTCAGCATGCACAAAATTGCACTTTATAACAGGAGAACATGCCGTCGAAAGAAATGGCACAAAGTAAAGTCTCCGGAGAGCAAATCAATGAGCGAGAAGTGGCGCAGATGTTTCGAGACAGTGACTGTTTAACGAAGAGACGCAGAATTTTCGAACGCCTCTTGAAAGGCCTGCGCCTCGTATTGGCAACTTTAAGGAGATGCCTTTGAAGCTCAAATTTAGTATACCTCTTACCACTTCATGTTCTCCTGATATATTGGCCAAAATCTGTCGAATATTTTCAGAATGCACAAAATTGCGCTTTGTAACAGGAGATCATGCCGTCGAAAGAAATGGCACAAAGTAAAGTCTCCGGAGAGCAAATCAATGAGCGAGGACTGGCGCAGATGTTTCGAGGCAGTGACTGTTTAACGAAGAGACGCAGAATTTTCGAACGCCTCTTGAAAGGCCTCCGCCTCTTATTTGCAACTTTAAGGCGATGCCTTTGAAGACGAAATTTAGTATACCTCTTTCCACTTCATGTTCTCCTGATATATTGGACGAAATCTGGCGAATATTTTCAGAATGCACAAAACTGCGCTTTGTAACAGGAGAACATGCCGTCGAAAGAGATGGCACAAAGTAACGTCTCCGGAGAGCAAAGCAAAGAGCGAGGAGTGGCACAGATATTTCGAGACAGTGACTGTTTAACGAAGAGACGCAGAATTCTCGGACGCCTCTTGAAAGGCCTGCGCCTCGTATTGGCAACTTTAAGGAGATGCCTTTGAAGCTCAAATTTAGTATACCTCTTACCACTTCATGTTCTCCTGATATATTGGCCAAAATCTGTCGAATATTTTCAGAATGCACAAAATTGCGCTTTGTAACAGGAGATCATGCCGTTGAAAGAGTTGGCACAAAGTAACGTCTCCGGAGAGCAAATCAAAGAGCGAGGACTGGCGCAGATGTTTCGAGACCGTGACTGTTTAACGAAGAGACGCAGAATTTTCGAACGCCTCTTGAAAGGCCTGCGCCTCGTATTGGCAACTTTAAGGCGATGCCTTTGAAGCTCAAATTTAGTATACCTCTTACCATTTCATGTTCTCATGATATATTGGCCAAAATCTGGCGAAAATTTTCAGCATGCACAAAATTGCGCTTTATAACAGGAGAACATGCCGTCGAAAGAAATGGCACAAAGTAAAGTCTCCGGAGAGCAAATCAATGAGCGAGAAGTGGCGCAGATGTTTCGAGACAGTGACTGTTTAACGAAGAGACGCAGAATTTTCGAACGCCTCTTGAAAGGCCTGCGCCTCGTATTGGCAACTTTAAGGCGATGCCTTTGAAGCTCAAATTTAGTATACCTCTTACCACTTCATGTTCTCCTGATATATTGGCCAAAATCTGGCGAATATTTTCAGAATGCACAAAATTGCGCTTTGTAACAGGAGATCATGCCGTTGATAGAGATGGCACAAAGTAACGTCTCCGGAGAGCAAATCAAAGAGCGAGGACTGGCGCAGATGTTTCGAGACTGTGACTGTTTAACGAAGAGACGCAGAATTTTCGAACGCCTCTTGAAAGGCCTGCGCCTCTTATTGGCAACTTTAAGGCGATGCCTTTGAAGCCGAAATTTAGTATACCTCTTTCCACTTCGTGTTCTCATGATATAGTGGCCAAAATCAGGCGAAAGTTTCGAGAATGCACAAAATTGTGCTTTGTAACAGGAGAACATGCCATCGAAAGGGATGGCACAAAGTAACGTCTCCAGAGAGCAAATCAATGAGCGAGAAGTGGCGCAGATGTTTCGAGACAGTGACTGCTTAACGAAGAGACGCAGAATTTTCGAACGCCTCTTGAAAGGCCTGCGCCTCGTATTGGCAACTTTAAGGCGATGCCTTTGAAGACGAAATTTAGTATACCTCTTTCCACTTCATGTTCTCCTGATATATTGGACGAAATCTGGCGAATATTTTCAGAATGCACAAAACTGCGCTTTGTAACAGGAGAACATGCCGTCGAAAGAGATGGCACAAAGTAACGTCTCCGGAGAGCAAAGCAAAGAGCGAGGAGTGGCACAGATATTTCGAGACAGTGACTGTTTAACGAAGAGACGCAGAATTCTCGGACGCCTCTTGAAAGGCCTGCGCCTCGTATTGGCAACTTTAAGGAGATGCCTTTGAAGCTCAAATTTAGTATACCTCTTACCACTTCATGTTCTCCTGATATATTGGCCAAAATCTGTCGAATATTTTCAGAATGCACAAAATTGCGCTTTGTAACAGGAGATCATGCCGTTGAAAGAGTTGGCACAAAGTAACGTCTCCGGAGAGCAAATCAAAGAGCGAGGACTGGCGCAGATGTTTCGAGACCGTGACTGTTTAACGAAGAGACGCAGAATTTTCGAACGCCTCTTGAAAGGCCTGCGCCTCGTATTTGCAACTTTAAGGCGATGCCTTTGAAGACGAAATTTAGTATACCTCTTTCCACTTCATGTTCTCCTGATATATTGGACGAAATCTGGCGAATATTTTCAGAATGCACAAAACTGCGCTTTGTAACAGGAGAACATGCCGTCGAAAGAGATGGCACAAAGTAACGTCTCCGGAGAGCAAAGCAAAGAGCGAGGAGTGGCACAGATATTTCGAGACAGTGACTGTTTAACGAAGAGACGCAGAATTCTCGGACGCCTCTTGAAAGGCCTGCGCCTCGTATTGGCAACTTTAAGGAGATGCCTTTGAAGCTCAAATTTAGTATACCTCTTACCACTTCATGTTCTCCTGATATATTGGCCAAAATCTGTCGAATATTTTCAGAATGCACAAAATTGCGCTTTGTAACAGGAGATCATGCCGTTGAAAGAGTTGGCACAAAGTAACGTCTCCGGAGAGCAAATCAAAGAGCGAGGACTGGCGCAGATGTTTCGAGACCGTGACTGTTTAACGAAGAGACGCAGAATTTTCGAACGCCTCTTGAAAGGCCTGCGCCTCGTATTGGCAACTTTAAGGCGATGCCTTTGAAGCTCAAATTTAGTATACCTCTTACCATTTCATGTTCTCATGATATATTGGCCAAAATCTGGCGAAAATTTTCAGCATGCACAAAATTGCGCTTTATAACAGGAGAACATGCCGTCGAAAGAAATGGCACAAAGTAAAGTCTCCGGAGAGCAAATCAATGAGCGAGAAGTGGCGCAGATGTTTCGAGACAGTGACTGTTTAACGAAGAGACGCAGAATTTTCGAACGCCTCTTGAAAGGCCTGCGCCTCGTATTGGCAACTTTAAGGCGATGCCTTTGAAGCTCAAATTTAGTATACCTCTTACCACTTCATGTTCTCCTGATATATTGGCCAAAATCTGGCGAATATTTTCAGAATGCACAAAATTGCGCTTTGTAACAGGAGATCATGCCGTTGATAGAGATGGCACAAAGTAACGTCTCCGGAGAGCAAATCAAAGAGCGAGGACTGGCGCAGATGTTTCGAGACTGTGACTGTTTAACGAAGAGACGCAGAATTTTCGAACGCCTCTTGAAAGGCCTGCGCCTCTTATTGGCAACTTTAAGGCGATGCCTTTGAAGCCGAAATTTAGTATACACCTCTTACCATTTCATGTTCTCATGATATATTGGCCAAAATCTGGCGAAAATTTTCAGCATGCACAAAATTGCGCTTTATAACAGGAGAACATGCCGTCGAAAGAAATGGCACAAAGTAAAGTCTCCGGAGAGCAAATCAATGAGCGAGAAGTGGCGCAGATGTTTCGAGACAGTGACTGTTTAACGAAGAGACGCAGAATTTTCGAACGCCTCTTGAAAGGCCTGCGCCTCGTATTGGCAACTTTAAGGCGATGCCTTTGAAGCTCAAATTTAGTATACCTCTTACCACTTCATGTTCTCCTGATATATTGGCCAAAATCTGGCGAATATTTTCAGAATGCACAAAATTGCGCTTTGTAACAGGAGATCATGCCGTTGATAGAGATGGCACAAAGTAACGTCTCGGAGAGCAAATCAAAGAGCGAGGACTGGCGCAGATGTTTCGAGACTGTGACTGTTTAACGAAGAGACGCAGAATTTTCGAACGCCTCTTGAAAGGCCTGCGCCTCTTATTGGCAACTTTAAGGCGATGCCTTTGAAGCCGAAATTTAGTATACCTCTTTCCACTTCGTGTTCTCATGATATAGTGGCCAAAATCAGGCGAAAGTTTCGAGAATGCACAAAATTGTGCTTTGTAACAGGAGAACATGCCATCGAAAGGGATGGCACAAAGTAACGTCTCCAGAGAGCAAATCAATGAGCGAGAAGTGGCGCAGATGTTTCGAGAGAGTGACTGCTTAACGAAGAGACGCAGAATTTTCGAACGCCTCTTGAAAGGCCTGCGCCTCGTATTGGCAACTTTAAGGCGATGCCTTTGAAGCTCAAATTTAGTATACCTCTTACCACTTCATGTTCTCATGATATATTGGCCAAAATCAGGCGAAAATTTCGAGAATGCACAAAATTGCGCTTTATAACAGGAGAACATGCCGTCGAAAGGAATGGCACAAAATGACGTCTCCGGAGAGCAAATCAATGAGCGAGAAACGCCGCAGATGTTTCGAGACAGTGACTGTTTAACGAAGAGACGCAGAAATTTCGAACGCCTCTTGAAAGGCCTGCGCCTCTTATTTGCAACTTTAAGGCGATGCCTTTGAAGCCGAAATTTAGTATACCTCTTTCCACTTCATGTTCTCCTGATATATTGGACGAAATCTGGCGAATATTTTCAGAATGCACAAAACTGCGCTTTGTAACAGGAGAACATGCCGTCGAAAGAGATGGCACAAAGTAACGTCTCCGGAGAGCAAATCAAAGAGCGAGGAATGGCACAGATATTTCGAGACAGTGACTGCTTAACGAAGAGACGCAGAATTTTCGAACGCCTCTTGGAAGGCTTGCGCATCTTATTAGCAACTTTAAGGCGATGCATTTGAAGCTGAAATTTAGTATACCTCTTTCCACTTCATGTTCTCCTGATATATTGGACGAAATCTGGCGAATATTTTCAGAATGCACAAAACTGCGCTTCGTAACAGGAGAACATGCCGTCGAAAGAGATGGCACAAAGTAACGTCTCCGGAGAGCAAATCAAAGAGTGAGGAGTGGCACAGATATTTCGAGACAGTGACTGCTTAACGAAGAGACGCAGAATTTTCGAACGCCTCTTGAAAGGCCTGCGCCTCGTATTGGCACCTTTAAGGCGATGCCTTTGAAGCTCAAATTTAGTAGACCTCTTACCATTTCATGTTCTCATGATATATTGGCCAAAATCTGGCGAAAATTTTCAGCATGCACAAAATTGCGCTTTATAACAGGAGAACATGCCGTCGAAAGAAATGGCACAAAGTAAAGTCTCCGGAGAGCAAATCAATGAGCGAGGACTGGCGCAGATGTTTCGAGGCAGTGACTGTTTAACGAAGAGACGCAGAATTTTCGAACGCCTCTTGAAAGGCCTCCGCCTCTTATTTGCAACTTTAAGGCGATGCCTTTGAAGACGAAATTTAGTATACCTCTTTCCACTTCATGTTCTCCTGATATATTGGACGAAATCTGGCGAATATTTTCAGAATGCACAAAACTGCGCTTTGTAACAGGAGAACATGCCGTCGAAAGAGATGGCACAAAGTAACGTCTCCGGAGAGCAAAGCAAAGAGCGAGGAGTGGCACAGATATTTCGAGACAGTGACTGTTTAACGAAGAGACGCAGAATTCTCGGACGCCTCTTGAAAGGCCTGCGCCTCGTATTGGCAACTTTAAGGAGATGCCTTTGAAGCTCAAATTTAGTATACCTCTTACCACTTCATGTTCTCCTGATATATTGGCCAAAATCTGTCGAATATTTTCAGAATTCACAAAATTGCGCTTTGTAACAGGAGATCATGCCGTTGAAAGAGATGGCACAAAGTAAAGTCTCCGGAGAGCAAATCATAGAGCGAGGAGTGGCACAGATATTTCGAGACAGTGACTGCTTAACGAAGAGACGCAGAATTTTCGAACGCCTCTTGAAAGGCCTGCGCCTCGTATTGGCACCTTTAAGGCGATGCCTTTGAAGCTCAAATTTAGTATACCTCTTACCATTTCATGTTCTCATGATATATTGGCCAAAATCTGGCGAAAATTTTCAGCATGCACAAAATTGCGCTTTATAACAGGAGAACATGCCGTCGAAAGAATTGGCACAAAGTAAAGTCTCCGGAGAGCAAATCAACGAGCGAGAAGTGGCGCAGATATTTCGAGACAGTGACTGTTTAACGAAGAGACGCAGAATTTTCGAACGCCTCTTGAAAGGCCTGCGCCTCGTATTGGCAACTTTAAGGCGATGCCTTTGAAGCTCAAATTTAGTATACCTCTTACCATTTCATGTTCTCATGATATATTGGCCAAAATCTGGCGAAAATTTTCAGCATGCACAAAATTGCGCTTTATAACAGGAGAACATGCCGTCGAAAGAAATGGCACAAAGTAAAGTCTCCGGAGAGCAAATCAATGAGCGAGGACTGGCGCAGATGTTTCGAGGCAGTGACTGTTTAACGAAGAGACGCAGAATTTTCGAACGCCTCTTGAAAGGCCTCCGCCTCTTATTTCCAACTTTAAGGCGATGCCTTTGAAGCTGAAATTTAGTATACCTCTTTCCACTTCATGTTCTCCTGATATATTGGACAAAATCTGGCGAATATTTTCAGAATGCACAAAACTGCGCTTTGTAACAGGAGAACATGCCGTCGAAAGAGATGGCACAAAGTAACGTCTCCGGAGAGCATATCAAACAGCGAGGAGTGGCACAGATATTTCGAGACAGTGACTGCTTAACGAAGAGACGCAGAATTTTCGAACGCCTCTTGAAAGGCCTGCGCCTCTTATTAGCAACTTTAAGGCGATGCCTTTGAATCCGAAATTTAGTATACCTCTTTCCACTTCATGTTCTCATCATATATATTGTCCAAAATCAGGCGAAAATTTCGAGAATGCACAAAATTGCGCTTTATAACAGAAGAACATGCCGTCGAAAGAAATGGCACAAAGTAACGTCTCCGGAGAGCAAATCAAAGAGCGAGAAGTGGCGCAGATGTTTCGAGACAGTGACTGTTTAACGAAGAGACGCAGAATTTTCGAACGCCTCTTGCAAGGCCTGCGCCTCGTATTGGCACCTTTAAGGCGATGCCTTTGAAGCTCAAATTTAGTATACCTCTTACCATTTCATGTTCTCATGATATATTGGCCAAAATCTGGCGAAAATTTTCAGCATGCACAAAATTGCACTTTATAACAGGAGAACATGCCGTCGAAAGAAATGGCACAAAGTAAAGTCTCCGGAGAGCAAATCAATGAGCGAGAAGTGGCGCAGATGTTTCGAGACAGTGACTGTTTAACGAAGAGACGCAGAATTTTCGAACGCCTCTTGAAAGGCCTGCGCCTCGTATTGGCAACTTTAAGGAGATGCCTTTGAAGCTCAAATTTAGTATACCTCTTACCACTTCATGTTCTCCTGATATATTGGCCAAAATCTGTCGAATATTTTCAGAATGCACAAAATTGCGCTTTGTAACAGGAGATCATGCCGTTGAAAGAGTTGGCACAAAGTAACGTCTCCGGAGAGCAAATCAAAGAGCGAGGACTGGCGCAGATGTTTCGAGACCGTGACTGTTTAACGAAGAGACGCAGAATTTTCGAACGCCTCTTGAAAGGCCTGCGCCTCGTATTGGCAACTTTAAGGCGATGCCTTTGAAGCTCAAATTTAGTATACCTCTTACCACTTCATGTTCTCCTGATATATTGGCCAAAATCTGGAGAATATTTTCAGAATGCACAAAATTGCGCTTTGTAACAGGAGATCATGCCGTTGATAGAGATGGCACAAAGTAACGTCTCCGGAGAGCAAATCAAAGAGCGAGGACTGGCGTAGATGTTTCGAGACTGTGACTGTTTAACGAAGAGACGCAGAATTTTCGAACGCCTCTTGAAAGGCCTGCGCCTCTTATTGGCAACTTTAAGGCGATGCCTTTGAAGCCGAAATTTAGTATACCTCTTTCCACTTCGTGTTCTCATGATATAGTGGCCAAAATCAGGCGAAAGTTTCGAGAATGCACAAAATTGTGCTTTGTAACAGGAGAACATGCCATCGAAAGGGATGGCACAAAGTAACGTCTCCAGAGAGCAAATCAATGAGCGAGAAGTGGCGCAGATGTTTCGAGACAGTGACTGCTTAACGAAGAGACGCAGAATTTTCGAACGCCTCTTGAAAGGCCTGCGCCTCGTATTGGCAACTTTAAGGCGATGCCTTTGAAGCTCAAATTTAGTATACCTCTTACCACTTCATGTTCTCATGATATATTGGCCAAAATCAGGCGAAAATTTCGAGAATGCACAAAATTGCGCTTTATAACAGGAGAACATGCCGTCGAAAGGAATGGCACAAAATGACGTCTCCGGAGAGCAAATCAATGAGCGAGAAACGCCGCAGATGTTTCGAGACAGTGACTGTTTAACGAAGAGACGCAGAAATTTCGAACGCCTCTTGAAAGGCCTGCGCCTCGTATTGGCAACTTTAAGGCGATGCCTTTGAAGCTCAAATTTAGTATACCTCTTACCATTTCATGTTCTCATGATATATTGGCCAAAATCTGGCGAAAATTTTCAGCATGCACAAAATTGCGCTTTATAACAGGAGAACATGCCGTCGAAAGAAATGGCACAAAGTAAAGTCTCCGGAGAGCAAATCAATGAGCGAGAAGTGGCGCAGATGTTTCGAGACAGTGACTGTTTAACGAAGAGACGCAGAATTTTCGAACGCCTCTTGAAAGGCCTGCGCCTCGTATTGGCAACTTTAAGGCGATGCCTTTGAAGCTCAAATTTAGTATACCTCTTACCACTTCATGTTCTCCTGATATATTGGCCAAAATCTGGCGAATATTTTCAGAATGCACAAAATTGCGCTTTGTAACAGGAGATCATGCCGTTGATAGAGATGGCACAAAGTAACGTCTCCGGAGAGCAAATCAAAGAGCGAGGACTGGCGCAGATGTTTCGAGACTGTGACTGTTTAACGAAGAGACGCAGAATTTTCGAACGCCTCTTGAAAGGCCTGCGCCTCTTATTGGCAACTTTAAGGCGATGCCTTTGAAGCCGAAATTTAGTATACCTCTTTCCACTTCGTGTTCTCATGATATAGTGGCCAAAATCAGGCGAAAGTTTCGAGAATGCACAAAATTGTGCTTTGTAACAGGAGAACATGCCATCGAAAGGGATGGCACAAAGTAACGTCTCCAGAGAGCAAATCAATGAGCGAGAAGTGGCGCAGATGTTTCGAGACAGTGACTGCTTAACGAAGAGACGCAGAATTTTCGAACGCCTCTTGAAAGGCCTGCGCCTCGTATTGGCAACTTTAAGGCGATGCCTTTGAAGCTCAAATTTAGTATACCTCTTACCACTTCATGTTCTCATGATATATTGGCCAAAATCAGGCGAAAATTTCGAGAATGCACAAAATTGCGCTTTATAACAGGAGAACATGCCGTCGAAAGGAATGGCACAAAATGACGTCTCCGGAGAGCAAATCAATGAGCGAGAAACGCCGCAGATGTTTCGAGACAGTGACTGTTTAACGAAGAGACGCAGAAATTTCGAACGCCTCTTGAAAGGCCTGCGCCTCTTATTTGCAACTTTAAGGCGATGCCTTTGAAGCCGAAATTTAGTATACCTCTTACCACTTCATGTTCTCCTGATATATTGGCCAAAATCTGTCGAATATTTTCAGAATGCACAAAATTGCGCTTTGTAACAGGAGATCATGCCGTTGAAAGAGTTGGCACAAAGTAACGTCTCCGGAGAGCAAATCAAAGAGCGAGGACTGGCGCAGATGTTTCGAGACCGTGACTGTTTAACGAAGAGACGCAGAATTTTCGAACGCCTCTTGAAAGGCCTGCGCCTCGTATTGGCAACTTTAAGGCGATGCCTTTGAAGCTCAAATTTAGTATACCTCTTACCACTTCATGTTCTCCTGATATATTGGCCAAAATCTGGAGAATATTTTCAGAATGCACAAAATTGCGCTTTGTAACAGGAGATCATGCCGTTGATAGAGATGGCACAAAGTAACGTCTCCGGAGAGCAAATCAAAGAGCGAGGACTGGCGTAGATGTTTCGAGACTGTGACTGTTTAACGAAGAGACGCAGAATTTTCGAACGCCTCTTGAAAGGCCTGCGCCTCTTATTGGCAACTTTAAGGCGATGCCTTTGAAGCCGAAATTTAGTATACCTCTTTCCACTTCGTGTTCTCATGATATAGTGGCCAAAATCAGGCGAAAGTTTCGAGAATGCACAAAATTGTGCTTTGTAACAGGAGAACATGCCATCGAAAGGGATGGCACAAAGTAACGTCTCCAGAGAGCAAATCAATGAGCGAGAAGTGGCGCAGATGTTTCGAGACAGTGACTGCTTAACGAAGAGACGCAGAATTTTCGAACGCCTCTTGAAAGGCCTGCGCCTCGTATTGGCAACTTTAAGGCGATGCCTTTGAAGCTCAAATTTAGTATACCTCTTACCACTTCATGTTCTCATGATATATTGGCCAAAATCAGGCGAAAATTTCGAGAATGCACAAAATTGCGCTTTATAACAGGAGAACATGCCGTCGAAAGGAATGGCACAAAATGACGTCTCCGGAGAGCAAATCAATGAGCGAGAAACGCCGCAGATGTTTCGAGACAGTGACTGTTTAACGAAGAGACGCAGAAATTTCGAACGCCTCTTGAAAGGCCTGCGCCTCGTATTGGCAACTTTAAGGCGATGCCTTTGAAGCTCAAATTTAGTATACCTCTTACCATTTCATGTTCTCATGATATATTGGCCAAAATCTGGCGAAAATTTTCAGCATGCACAAAATTGCGCTTTATAACAGGAGAACATGCCGTCGAAAGAAATGGCACAAAGTAAAGTCTCCGGAGAGCAAATCAATGAGCGAGAAGTGGCGCAGATGTTTCGAGACAGTGACTGTTTAACGAAGAGACGCAGAATTTTCGAACGCCTCTTGAAAGGCCTGCGCCTCGTATTGGCAACTTTAAGGCGATGCCTTTGAAGCTCAAATTTAGTATACCTCTTACCACTTCATGTTCTCCTGATATATTGGCCAAAATCTGGCGAATATTTTCAGAATGCACAAAATTGCGCTTTGTAACAGGAGATCATGCCGTTGATAGAGATGGCACAAAGTAACGTCTCCGGAGAGCAAATCAAAGAGCGAGGACTGGCGCAGATGTTTCGAGACTGTGACTGTTTAACGAAGAGACGCAGAATTTTCGAACGCCTCTTGAAAGGCCTGCGCCTCTTATTGGCAACTTTAAGGCGATGCCTTTGAAGCCGAAATTTAGTATACCTCTTTCCACTTCGTGTTCTCATGATATAGTGGCCAAAATCAGGCGAAAGTTTCGAGAATGCACAAAATTGTGCTTTGTAACAGGAGAACATGCCATCGAAAGGGATGGCACAAAGTAACGTCTCCAGAGAGCAAATCAATGAGCGAGAAGTGGCGCAGATGTTTCGAGACAGTGACTGCTTAACGAAGAGACGCAGAATTTTCGAACGCCTCTTGAAAGGCCTGCGCCTCGTATTGGCAACTTTAAGGCGATGCCTTTGAAGCTCAAATTTAGTATACCTCTTACCACTTCATGTTCTCATGATATATTGGCCAAAATCAGGCGAAAATTTCGAGAATGCACAAAATTGCGCTTTATAACAGGAGAACATGCCGTCGAAAGGAATGGCACAAAATGACGTCTCCGGAGAGCAAATCAATGAGCGAGAAACGCCGCAGATGTTTCGAGACAGTGACTGTTTAACGAAGAGACGCAGAAATTTCGAACGCCTCTTGAAAGGCCTGCGCCTCTTATTTGCAACTTTAAGGCGATGCCTTTGAAGCCGAAATTTAGTATACCTCTTTCCACTTCATGTTCTCCTGATATATTGGACGAAATCTGGCGAATATTTTCAGAATGCACAAAACTGCGCTTTGTAACAGGAGAACATGCCGTCGAAAGAGATGGCACAAAGTAACCTCTCCGGAGAGCAAATTAAAGAGCGAGGAGTGGCACAGATATTTCGAGACAGTGACTGCTTAACGAAGAGACGCAGAATTTTCGAACGCCTCTTGGAAGGCTTGCGCATCTTATTAGCAACTTTAAGGCGATGCATTTGAAGCTGAAATTTAGTATACCTCTTTCCACTTCATGTTCTCATGATACATTGGCCAAAGTTTGGCGATAATTTTCAGAATGCACAAAATTGCGCTTTGTAACAGGAGATCATGCCGTTGATAGAGATGGCACAAAGTGACGTCTCCGGAGAGCAAATCAAAGAGCGAGGACTGGCGCAGATGTTTCGAGACTATGACTGTTTAACGAAGAGACGCAGAATTTTCGAACGCCTCTTGAAAGGCCTGCGCCTCTTATTGGCAACTTTAAGGCGATGCCTTTGAAGCCGAAATTTAGTATACCTCTTTCCACTTCGTGTTCTCATGATATAGTGGCCAAAATCAGGCGAAAATTTCGAGAATGCACAAAATTGTGCTTTGTAACAGGAGAACATGCCGTCGAAAGAGATGGCACAAAGTAACCTCTCCGGAGAGCAAATTAAAGAGCGAGGAGTGGCACAGATATTTCGAGACAGTGACTGCTTAACGAAGAGACGCAGAATTTTCGAACGCCTCTTGAAAGGCCTGCGCCTCTTATTTGCAACTTTAAGGCGATGCCTTTGAAGCCGAAATTTAGTATACCTCTTACCACTTCATGTTCTCCTGATATATTGACCAAAATCTGGCGAATATTTTCAGAATGCACAAAATTGCGCTTCGTAACAGGAGATCATGCCGTCGAAAGAGATGGCACAAAGTAACCTCTCCGGAGAGCAAATTAAAGAGCGAGGAGTGGCACAGATATTTCGAGACAGTGACTGCTTAACGAAGAGACGCAGAATTTTCGAACGCCTCTTGAAAGGCCTGCGCCTCTTATTAACAACTTTAAGGCGATGCCTTTGAAGCCGAAATTTAGTATACCTCTTTCCACATCATGTTTTCCTGATATATTGGACAAAATCTGTCGAATATTTTCAGAATGCACAAAACTGCGCTTTGTAACAGGAGAACATGCCGTCGAAAGAGATGGCACAAAGTAACGTCTCCGGAGAGCAAATTAAAGAGCGAGGAGTGGCACAGATATTTCGAGACAGTGACTGCTTAACGAAGAGACGCAGAATTTTCGAACGCCTCTTGAAAGGCCTGCGCCTCTTATTTGCATCTTTAAGGCGATGCCTTTGAAGCCGAAATTTAGTATACCTCTTTCCACTTCATGTTCTCCTGATATATTGGACGAAATCTGGCGAATATTTTCAGAATGCACAAAACTGCGCTTTGTAACAGGAGAACATGCCGTCGAAAGAGATGGCACAAAGTAACGTCTCCGGAGAGCAAATCAAAGAGTGAGGAGTGGCACAGATATTTCGAGACAGTGACTGCTTAACGAAGAGACGCAGAATTTTCGAACGCCTCTTGAAAGGCCTGCGCCTCTTATTGGCAACTTTAAGGCGATGCCTTTGAAGCCGAAATTTAGTATACCTCTTTCCACTTCGTGTTCTCATGATATAGTGGCCAAAATCAGGCGAAAGTTTCGAGAATGCACAAAATTGTGCTTTGTAACAGGAGAACATGCCATCGAAAGGGATGGCACAAAGTAACGTCTCCAGAGAGCAAATCAATGAGCGAGAAGTGGCGCAGATGTTTCGAGACAGTGACTGCTTAACGAAGAGACGCAGAATTTTCGAACGCCTCTTGAAAGGCCTGCGCCTCGTATTGGCAACTTTAAGGCGATGCCTTTGAAGCTCAAATTTAGTATACCTCTTACCACTTCATGCTCTCATGATATATTGGCCAAAATCAGGCGAAAATTTCGAGAATGCACAAAATTGCGCTTTATAACAGGAGAACATGCCGTCGAAAGGAATGGCACAAAATGACGTCTCCGGAGAGCAAATCAATGAGCGATAAACGCCGCAGATGTTTCGAGACAGTGACTGTTTAACGAAGAGACGCAGAAATTTCGAACGCCTCTTGAAAGGCCTGCGCCTCTTATTTGCAACTTTAAGGCGATGCCTTTGAAGCCGAAATTTAGTATACCTCTTTCCACTTCATGTTCTCCTGATATATTGGACGAAATCTGGCGAATATTTTCAGAATGCACAAAACTGCGCTTTGTAACAGGAGAACATGCCGTCGAAAGAGATGGCACAAAGTAACGTCTCCGGAGAGCAAATCAAAGAGCGAGGAATGATACAGATATTTCGAGACAGTGACTGCTTAACGAAGAGACGCAGAATTTTCGAACGCCACTTGGAAGGCTTGCGCATCTTATTAGCAACTTTAAGGCGATGCATTTGAAGCTGAAATTTAGTATACCTCTTTCCACTTCATGTTCTCATGATACATTGGCCAAAGTTTGGCGATAATTTTCAGAATGCACAAAATTGCGCTTTGTAACAGGAGATCATGCCGTTGATAGAGATGGCACAAAGTGACGTCTCCGGAGAGCAAATCAAAGAGCGAGGACTGGCGCAGATGTTTCGAGACTATGACTGTTTAACGAAGAGACGCAGAATTTTCGAACGCCTCTTGAAAGGCCTGCGCCTCTTATTGGCAACTTTAAGGCGATGCCTTTGAAGCCGAAATTTAGTATACCTCTTTCCACTTCGTGTTCTCATGATATAGTGGCCAAAATCAGGCGAAAATTTCGAGAATGCACAAAATTGTGCTTTGTAACAGGAGAACATGCCGTCGAAAGAGATGGCACAAAGTAACCTCTCCGGAGAGCAAATTAAAGAGCGAGGAGTGGCACAGATATTTCGAGACAGTGACTGCTTAACGAAGAGACGCAGAATTTTCGAACGCCTCTTGAAAGGCCTGCGCCTCTTATTTGCAACTTTAAGGCGATGCCTTTGAAGCCGAAATTTAGTATACCTCTTACCACTTCATGTTCTCCTGATATATTGACCAAAATCTGGCGAATATTTTCAGAATGCACAAAATTGCGCTTTGTAACAGGAGATCATGCCGTCGAAAGAGATGGCACAAAGTAACCTCTCCGGAGAGCAAATTAAAGAGCGAGGAGTGGCACAGATATTTCGAGACAGTGACTGCTTAACGAAGAGACGCAGAATTTTCGAACGCCTCTTGAAAGGCCTGCGCCTCTTATTAACAACTTTAAGGCGATGCCTTTGAAGCCGAAATTTAGTATACCTCTTTCCACTTCATGTTTTCCTGATATATTGGACAAAATCTGTCGAATATTTTCAGAATGCACAAAACTGCGCTTTGTAACAGGAGAACATGCCGTCGAAAGAGATGGCACAAAGTAACGTCTCCGGAGAGCAAATTAAAGAGCGAGGAGTGGCACAGATATTTCGAGACAGTGACTGCTTAACGAAGAGACGCAGAATTTTCGAACGCCTCTTGAAAGGCCTGCGCCTCTTATTTGCATCTTTAAGGCGATGCCTTTGAAGCCGAAATTTAGTATACCTCTTTCCACTTCATGTTCTCCTGATATATTGGACGAAATCTGGCGAATATTTTCAGAATGCACAAAACTGCGCTTTGTAACAGGAGAACATGCCGTCGAAAGAGATGGCACAAAGTAACGTCTCCGGAGAGCAAATCAAAGAGTGAGGAGTGGCACAGATATTTCGAGACAGTGACTGCTTAACGAAGAGACGCAGAATTTTCGAACGCCTCTTGAAAGGCCTGCGCCTCGTATTGGCACCTTTAAGGCGATGCCTTTGAAGCTCAAATTTAGTATACCTCTTACCATTTCATGTTCTCATGATATATTGGCCAAAATCTGGCGAAAATTTTCAGCATGCACAAAATTGCGCTTTATAACAGGAGAACATGCCGTCGAAAGAAATGGCACAAAGTAAAGTCTCCGGAGAGCAAATCAATGAGCGAGGACTGGCGCAGATGTTTCGAGGCAGTGACTGTTTAACGAAGAGACGCAGAATTTTCGAACGCCTCTTGAAAGGCCTCCGCCTCTTATTTGCAACTTTAAGGCGATGCCTTTGAAGACGAAATTTAGTATACCTCTTTCCACTTCATGTTCTCCTGATATATTGGACGAAATCTGGCGAATATTTTCAGAATGCACAAAATTGCGCTTTATAACAGGAGAACATGCCGTCGAAAGGAATGGCACAAAATGACGTCTCCGGAGAGCAAATCAATGAGCGATAAACGCCGCAGATGTTTCGAGACAGTGACTGTTTAACGAAGAGACGCAGAAATTTCGAACGCCTCTTGAAAGGCCTGCGCCTCTTATTTGCAACTTTAAGGCGATGCCTTTGAAGCCGAAATTTAGTATACCTCTTTCCACTTCATGTTCTCCTGATATATTGGACGAAATCTGGCGAATATTTTCAGAATGCACAAAACTGCGCTTTGTAACAGGAGAACATGCCGTCGAAAGAGATGGCACAAAGTAACGTCTCCGGAGAGCAAATCAAAGAGCGAGGAATGGCACAGATATTTCGAGACTATGACTGTTTAACGAAGAGACGCAGAATTTTCGAACGCCTCTTGAAAGGCCTGCGCCTCTTATTTGCATCTTTAAGGCGATGCCTTTGAAGCCGAAATTTAGTATACCTCTTTCCACTTCATGTTCTCCTGATATATTGGACGAAATCTGGCGAATATTTTCAGAATGCACAAAACTGCGCTTTGTAACAGGAGAACATGCCGTCGAAAGAGATGGCACAAAGTAACGTCTCCGGAGAGCAAATCAAAGAGTGAGGAGTGGCACAGATATTTCGAGACAGTGACTGCTTAACGAAGAGACGCAGAATTTTCGAACGCCTCTTGAAAGGCCTGCGCCTCGTATTGGCACCTTTAAGGCGATGCCTTTGAAGCTCAAATTTAGTATACCTCTTACCATTTCATGTTCTCATGATATATTGGCCAAAATCTGGTGAATATATTCAGAACGCACAAAATTGCGCTTTGTAACAGGAGAACATGCCGTCGAAAGAGATGGCACAAAGTAACGTCTCCGGAGAGCAAATCAAAGAGCGAGAAGTGGCGCAGATGTTTCGAGACAGTGACTGTTTAACGAAGAGACGCAGAATTTTCGAACGCCTCTTGAAAGGCCTGCGCCTCTTATTTGCAACTTTAAGGCGATGCCTTTGAAGCCGAAATTTAGTATACCTCTTTCCACTTCATGTTTTCCTGATATATTGGACAAAATCTGTCGAATATTTTCAGAATGCACAAAACTGCGCTTTGTAACAGGAGAACATGCCGTCGAAAGGAATGGCACAAAATGACGTCTCCGGAGAGCAAATCAATGAGCGAGAAACGCCGCAGATGTTTCGAGACAGTGACTGTTTAACGAAGAGACGCAGAAATTTCGAACGCCTCTTGAAAGGCCTGCGCCTCGTATTGGCAACTTTAAGGCGATGCCTTTGAAGCTCAAATTTAGTATACCTCTTACCATTTCATGTTCTCATGATATATTGGCCAAAATCTGGCGAAAATTTTCAGCATGCACAAAATTGCGCTTTATAACAGGAGAACATGCCGTCGAAAGAAATGGCACAAAGTAAAGTCTCCGGAGAGCAAATCAATGAGCGAGGACTGGCGCAGATGTTTCGAGGCAGTGACTGTTTAACGAAGAGACGCAGAATTTTCGAACGCCTCTTGAAAGGCCTCCGCCTCTTATTTCCAACTTTAAGGCGATGCCTTTGAAGCTGAAATTTAGTATACCTCTTTCCACTTCATGTTCTCCTGATATATTGGACAAAATCTGGCGAATATTTTCAGAATGCACAAAACTGCGCTTTGTAACAGGAGAACATGCCGTCGAAAGAGATGGCACAAAGTAAACGTCTCCGGAGAGCATATCAAACAGCGAGGAGTGGCACAGATATTTCGAGACAGTGACTGCTTAACGAAGAGACGCAGAATTTTCGAACGCCTCTTGAAAGGGCCTGCGCCTCTTATTAGCAACTTTAAGGCGATGCCTTTGAATCCGAAATTTAGTATACCTCTTTCCACTTCATGTTCTCATCATATATATTGTCCAAAATCAGGCGAAAATTTCGAGAATGCACAAAATTGCGCTTTATAACAGAAGAACATGCCGTCGAAAGAAATGGCACAAAGTAACGTCTCCGGAGAGCAAATCAAAGAGCGAGAAGTGGCGCAGATGTTTCGAGACAGTGACTGTTTAACGAAGAGACGCAGAATTTTCGAACGCCTCTTGCAAGGCCTGCGCCTCGTATTGGCACCTTTAAGGCGATGCCTTTGAAGCTCAAATTTAGTATACCTCTTACTATTTCATGTTCTCATGATATATTGGCCAAAATCTGGCGAAAATTTTCAGCATGCACAAAATTGCACTTTATAACAGGAGAACATGCCGTCGAAAGAAATGGCACAAAGTAAAGTCTCCGGAGAGCAAATCAATGAGCGAGAAGTGGCGCAGATGTTTCGAGACAGTGACTGTTTAACGAAGAGACGCAGAATTTTCGAACGCCTCTTGAAAGGCCTGCGCCTCGTATTGGCAACTTTAAGGAGATGCCTTTGAAGCTCAAATTTAGTATACCTCTTACCACTTCATGTTCTCCTGATATATTGGCCAAAATCTGTCGAATATTTTCAGAATGCACAAAATTGCGCTTTGTAACAGGAGATCATGCCGTTGAAAGAGTTGGCACAAAGTAACGTCTCCGGAGAGCAAATCAAAGAGCGAGGACTGGCGCAGATGTTTCGAGACCGTGACTGCTTAACGAAGAGACGCAGAATTTTCGAACGCCTCTTGAAAGGCCTGCGCCTCGTATTGGCAACTTTAAGGCGATGCCTTTGAAGCTCAAATTTAGTATACCTCTTACCACTTCATGTTCTCATGATATATTGGCCAAAATCAGGCGAAAATTTCGAGAATGCACAAAATTGCGCTTTATAACAGGAGAACATGCCGTCGAAAGGAATGGCACAAATGACGTCTCCGGAGAGCAAATCAATGAGCGAGAAACGCCGCAGATGTTTCGAGACAGTGACTGTTTAACGAAGAGACGCAGAAATTTCGAACGCCTCTTGAAAGGCCTGCGCCTCGTATTGGCAACTTTAAGGCGATGCCTTTGAAGCTCAAATTTAGTATACCTCTTACCACTTCATGTTCTCCTGATATATTGGCCAAAATCTGGCGAATATTTTCAGAATGCACAAAATTGCGCTTTGTAACAGGAGATCATGCCGTTGATAGAGATGGCACAAAGTAACGTCTCCGGAGAGCAAATCAAAGAGCGAGGACTGGCGCAGATGTTTCGAGACTGTGACTGTTTAACGAAGAGACGCAGAATTTTCGAACGCCTCTTGAAAGGCCTGCGCCTCTTATTGGCAACTTTAAGGCGATGCCTTTGAAGCCGAAATTTAGTATACCTCTTTCCACTTCGTGTTCTCATGATATAGTGGCCAAAATCAGGCGAAAGTTTCGAGAATGCACAAAATTGTGCTTTGTAACAGGAGAACATGCCATCGAAAGGGATGGCACAAAGTAACGTCTCCAGAGAGCAAATCAATGAGCGAGAAGTGGCGCAGATGTTTCGAGACAGTGACTGCTTAACGAAGAGACGCAGAATTTTCGAACGCCTCTTGAAAGGCCTGCGCCTCGTATTGGCAACTTTAAGGCGATGCCTTTGAAGCTCAAATTTAGTATACCTCTTACCACTTCATGTTCTCATGATATATTGGCCAAAATCAGGCGAAAATTTCGAGAATGCACAAAATTGCGCTTTATAACAGGAGAACATGCCGTCGAAAGGAATGGCACAAAATGACGTCTCCGGAGAGCAAATCAATGAGCGAGAAACGCCGCAGATGTTTCGAGACAGTGACTGTTTAACGAAGAGACGCAGAAATTTCGAACGCCTCTTGAAAGGCCTGCGCCTCGTATTGGCAACTTTAAGGCGATGCCTTTGAAGCTCAAATTTAGTATACCTCTTACCATTTCATGTTCTCATGATATATTGGCCAAAATCTGGCGAAAATTTTCAGCATGCACAAAATTGCGCTTTATAACAGGAGAACATGCCGTCGAAAGAAATGGCACAAAGTAAAGTCTCCGGAGAGCAAATCAATGAGCGAGAAGTGGCGCAGATGTTTCGAGACAGTGACTGTTTAACGAAGAGACGCAGAATTTTCGAACGCCTCTTGAAAGGCCTGCGCCTCGTATTGGCAACTTTAAGGCGATGCCTTTGAAGCTCAAATTTAGTATACCTCTTACCACTTCATGTTCTCCTGATATATTGGCCAAAATCTGGCGAATATTTTCAGAATGCACAAAATTGCGCTTTGTAACAGGAGATCATGCCGTTGATAGAGATGGCACAAAGTAACGTCTCCGGAGAGCAAATCAAAGAGCGAGGACTGGCGCAGATGTTTCGAGACTGTGACTGTTTAACGAAGAGACGCAGATTTTCGAACGCCTCTTGAAAGGCCTGCGCCTCTTATTGGCAACTTTAAGGCGATGCCTTTGAAGCCGAAATTTAGTATACCTCTTTCCACTTCGTGTTCTCATGATATAGTGGCCAAAATCAGGCGAAAGTTTCGAGAATGCACAAAATTGTGCTTTGTAACAGGAGAACATGCCATCGAAAGGGATGGCACAAAGTAACGTCTCCAGAGAGCAAATCAATGAGCGAGAAGTGGCGCAGATGTTTCGAGACAGTGACTGCTTAACGAAGAGACGCAGAATTTTCGAACGCCTCTTGAAAGGCCTGCGCCTCGTATTGGCAACTTTAAGGCGATGCCTTTGAAGCTCAAATTTAGTATACCTCTTACCACTTCATGTTCTCATGATATATTGGCCAAAATCAGGCGAAAATTTCGAGAATGCACAAAATTGCGCTTTATAACAGGAGAACATGCCGTCGAAAGGAATGGCACAAAATGACGTCTCCGGAGAGCAAATCAATGAGCGAGAAACGCCGCAGATGTTTCGAGACAGTGACTGTTTAACGAAGAGACGCAGAAATTTCGAACGCCTCTTGAAAGGCCTGCGCCTCTTATTTGCAACTTTAAGGCGATGCCTTTGAAGCCGAAATTTAGTATACCTCCTTCCACTTCATGTTCTCCTGATATATTGGACGAAATCTGGCGAATATTTTCAGAATGCACAAAACTGCGCTTTGTAACAGGAGAACATGCCGTCGAAAGAGATGGCACAAAGTAACGTCCCCGGAGAGCAAATCAAAGAGCGAGGAGTGGCACAGATATTTCGAGACAGTGACTGCTTAACGAAGAGACGCAGAATTTTCGAACGCCTCTTGAAAGGCCTGCGCCTCTTATTTGCAACTTTAAGGCGATGCCTTTGAAGCCGAAATTTAGTATACCTCTTACCACTTCATGTTCTCCTGATATATTGACCAAAATCTGGCGAATATTTTCAGAATGTACAAAATTGCGCTTTGTAACAGGAGATCATGCCGTCGAAAGAGATGGCACAAAGTAACCTCTCCGGAGAGCAAATTAAAGAGCGAGGAGTGGCACAGATATTTCGAGACAGTGACTGCTTAACGAAGAGACGCAGAATTTTCGAACGCCTCTTGAAAGGCCTGCGCCTCTTATTAACAACTTTAAGGCGATGCCTTTGAAGCCGAAATTTAGTATACCTCTTTCCACTTCATGTTTTCCTGATATATTGGACAAAATCTGTCGAATATTTTCAGAATGCACAAAACTGCGCTTTGTAACAGGAGAACATGCCGTCGAAAGAGATGGCACAAAGTAACGTCTCCGGAGAGCAAATTAAAGAGCGAGGAGTGGCACAGATATTTCGAGACAGTGACTGCTTAACGAAGAGACGCAGAATTTTCGAACGCCTCTTGAAAGGCCTGCGCCTCTTATTTGCATCTTTAAGGCGATGCCTTTGAAGCCGAAATTTAGTATACCTCTTTCCACTTCATGTTCTCCTGATATATTGGACGAAATCTGGCGAATATTTTCAGAATGCACAAAACTGCGCTTTGTAACAGGAGAACATGCCGTCGAAAGAGATGGCACAAAGTAACGTCTCCGGAGAGCAAATCAAAGAGTGAGGAGTGGCACAGATATTTCGAGACAGTGACTACTTAACGAAGAGACGCAGAATTTTCGAACGCCTCTTGAAAGGCCTGCGCCGCGTATTGGCACCTTTAAGGCGATGCCTTTGAAGCTCAAATTTAGTATACCTCTTACCATTTCATGTTCTCATGATATATTGGCCAAAATCTGGCGAAAATTTTCAGCATGCACAAAATTGCGCTTTATAACAGGAGAACATGCCGTCGAAAGAAATGGCACAAAGTAAAGTCTCCGGAGAGCAAATCAATGAGCGAGGACTGGCGCAGATGTTTCGAGGCAGTGACTGTTTAACGAAGAGACGCAGAATTTTCGAACGCCTCTTGAAAGGCCTCCGCCTCTTATTTGCAACTTTAAGGCGATGCCTTTGAAGACGAAATTTAGTATACCTCTTTCCACTTCATGTTCTCCTGATATATTGGACGAAATCTGGCGAATATTTTCAGAATGCACAAAACTGCGCTTTGTAACAGGAGAACAAGCCGTCGAAAGAGATGGCACAAAGTAACGTCTCCGGAGAACAAAGCAAAGAGCGAGGGGTGGCACAGATATTTCGAGACAGTGACTGTTTAACGAAGAGACGCAGAATTCTCGAACGCCTCTTGAAAGGCCTGCGCCTCGTATTGGCAACTTTAAGGAGATGCCTTTGAAGCTCAAATTTAGTATACCTCTTACCACTTCATGTTCTCCTGATATATTGGCCAAAATCTGTCGAATATTTTCAGAATTCACAAAATTGCGCTTTGTAACAGGAGATCATGCCGTTGAAAGAGATGGCACAAAGTAAAGTCTCCGGAGAGCAAATCAAAGAGCGAGGAGTGGCACAGATATTTCGAGACAGTGACTGCTTAACGAAGAGACGCAGAATTTTCGAACGCCTCTTGAAAGGCCTGCGCCTCGTATTGGCAACTTTAAGGCGATGCCTTTGAAGCTCAAATTTAGTATACCTCTTACCACTTCATGTTCTCCTGATATATTGGCCAAAATCTGGCGAATATTTTCAGAATGCACAAAATTGCGCTTTGTAACAGGAGATCATGCCGTTGATAGAGATGGCACAAAGTAACGTCTCCGGAGAGCAAATCAAAGAGCGAGGACTGGCGCAGATGTTTCGAGACTGTGACTGTTTAACGAAGAGACGCAGAATTTTCGAACGCCTCTTGAAAGGCCTGCGCCTCTTATTGGCAACTTTAAGGCGATGCCTTTGAAGCCGAAATTTAGTATACCTCTTTCCACTTCGTGTTCTCATGATATAGTGGCCAAAATCAGGCGAAAGTTTCGAGAATGCACAAAATTGTGCTTTGTAACAGGAGAACATGCCATCGAAAGGGATGGCACAAAGTAACGTCTCCAGAGAGCAAATCAATGAGCGAGAAGTGGCGCAGATGTTTCGAGACAGTGACTGCTTAACGAAGAGACGCAGAATTTTCGAACGCCTCTTGAAAGGCCTGCGCCTCGTATTGGCAACTTTAAGGCGATGCCTTTGAAGCTCAAATTTAGTATACCTCTTACCACTTCATGTTCTCATGATATATTGGCCAAAATCAGGCGAAAATTTCGAGAATGCACAAAATTGCGCTTTATAACAGGAGAACATGCCGTCGAAAGGAATGGCACAAAATGACGTCTCCGGAGAGCAAATCAATGAGCGAGAAACGCCGCAGATGTTTCGAGACAGTGACTGTTTAACGAAGAGACGCAGAAATTTCGAACGCCTCTTGAAAGGCCTGCGCCTCGTATTTGCAACTTTAAGGCGATGCCTTTGAAGCCGAAATTTAGTATACCTCCTTCCACTTCATGTTCTCCTGATATATTGGACGAAATCTGGCGAATATTTTCAGAATGCACAAACTGCGCTTTGTAACAGGAGAACATGCCGTCGAAAGAGATGGCACAAAGTAACGTCCCCGGAGAGCAAATCAAAGAGCGAGGAGTGGCACAGATATTTCGAGACAGTGACTGCTTAACGAAGAGACGCAGAATTTTCGAACGCCTCTTGAAAGGCCTGCGCCTCTTATTTGCAACTTTAAGGCGATGCCTTTGAAGCCGAAATTTAGTATACCTCTTACCACTTCATGTTCTCCTGATATATTGACCAAAATCTGGCGAATATTTTCAGAATGTACAAAATTGCGCTTTGTAACAGGAGATCATGCCGTCGAAAGAGATGGCACAAAGTAACCTCTCCGGAGAGCAAATTAAAGAGCGAGGAGTGGCACAGATATTTCGAGACAGTGACTGCTTAACGAAGAGACGCAGAATTTTCGAACGCCTCTTGAAAGGCCTGCGCCTCTTATTAACAACTTTAAGGCGATGCCTTTGAAGCCGAAATTTAGTATACCTCTTTCCACTTCATGTTTTCCTGATATATTGGACAAAATCTGTCGAATATTTTCAGAATGCACAAAACTGCGCTTTGTAACAGGAGAACATGCCGTCGAAAGAGATGGCACAAAGTAACGTCTCCGGAGAGCAAATTAAAGAGCGAGGAGTGGCACAGATATTTCGAGACAGTGACTGCTTAACGAAGAGACGCAGAATTTTCGAACGCCTCTTGAAAGGCCTGCGCCTCTTATTTGCATCTTTAAGGCGATGCCTTTGGAAGCCGAAATTTAGTATACCTCTTTCCACTTCATGTTCTCCTGATATATTGGACGAAATCTGGCGAATATTTTCAGAATGCACAAAACTGCGCTTTGTAACAGGAGAACATGCCGTCGAAAGAGATGGCACAAAGTAACGTCTCCGGAGAGCAAATCAAAGAGTGAGGAGTGGCACAGATATTTCGAGACAGTGACTGCTTAACGAAGAGACGCAGAATTTTCGAACGCCTCTTGAAAGGCCTGCGCCGCGTATTGGCACCTTTAAGGCGATGCCTTTGAAGCTCAAATTTAGTATACCTCTTACCATTTCATGTTCTCATGATATATTGGCCAAAATCTGGCGAAAATTTTCAGCATGCACAAAATTGCGCTTTATAACAGGAGAACATGCCGTCGAAAGAAATGGCACAAAGTAAAGTCTCCGGAGAGCAAATCAATGAGCGAGGACTGGCGCAGATGTTTCGAGGCAGTGACTGTTTAACGAAGAGACGCAGAATTTTCGAACGCCTCTTGAAAGGCCTCCGCCTCTTATTTGCAACTTTAAGGCGATGCCTTTGAAGACGAAATTTAGTATACCTCTTTCCACTTCATGTTCTCCTGATATATTGGACGAAATCTGGCGAATATTTTCAGAATGCACAAAACTGCGCTTTGTAACAGGAGAACAAGCCGTCGAAAGAGATGGCACAAAGTAACGTCTCCGGAGAACAAAGCAAAGAGCGAGGGGTGGCACAGATATTTCGAGACAGTGACTGTTTAACGAAGAGACGCAGAATTCTCGAACGCCTCTTGAAAGGCCTGCGCCTCGTATTGGCAACTTTAAGGAGATGCCTTTGAAGCTCAAATTTAGTATACCTCTTACCACTTCATGTTCTCCTGATATATTGGCCAAAATCTGTCGAATATTTTCAGAATTCACAAAATTGCGCTTTGTAACAGGAGATCATGCCGTTGAAAGAGATGGCACAAAGTAAAGTCTCCGGAGAGCAAATCAAAGAGCGAGGAGTGGCACAGATATTTCGAGACAGTGACTGCTTAACGAAGAGACGCAGAATTTTCGAACGCCTCTTGAAAGGCCTGCGCCTCGTATTGGCACCTTTAAGGCGATGCCTTTGAAGCTCAAATTTAGTATACCTCTTACCATTTCATGTTCTCATGATATATTGGCCAAAATCTGGCGAAAATTTTCAGCATGCACAAAATTGCGCTTTATAACAGGAGAACATGCCGTCGAAAGAAATGGCACAAAGTAAAGTCTCCGGAGAGCAAATCAATGAGCGAGAAGTGGCGCAGATATTTCGAGACAGTGACTGTTTAACGAAGAGACGCAGAATTTTCGAACGCCTCTTGAAAGGCCTGCGCCTCGTATTGGCAACTTTAAGGAGATGCCTTTGAAGCTCAAATTTAGTATACCTCTTACCACTTCATGTTCTCCTGATATATTGGCCAAAATCTGTCGAATATTTTCAGAATGCACAAAATTGCGCTTTGTAACAGGAGATCATGCCGTTGAAAGAGATGGCACAAAGTAACGTCTCCGGAGAGCAAATCAAAGAGCGAGGACTGGCGCAGATGTTTCGAGGCAGTGACTGTTTAACGAAGAGACGCAGAATTTTCGAACGCCTCTTGAAAGGCCTCCGCCTCTTATTTCCAACTTTAAGGCGATGCCTTTGAAGCTGAAATTTAGTATACCTCTTTCCACTTCATGTTCTCCTGATATATTGGACAAAATCCGGCGAATATTTTCAGAATGCACAAAATTGCGCTTTATAACAGGAGAACATGCCGTCGAAAGAAATGGCACGAAGAAACGTCTCCGGAGAGCAAATCAATGAGCGAGAAGTGGCGCAGATGTTTCGAGGCAGTGACTGTTTAACGAAGAGACGCAGAATTTTCGAACGCGTCTTGAAAGGCCTGCGCCTCTTATTAGCAACTTTAAGGCGATGCCTTTGAATCCGAAATTTAGTATACCTATTTCCACTTCATGTTCTCCTGATATATTGGCCAAAATCTGGTGAAAATATTTAGAACGCACAAAATTGCGCTTTGTAACAGGAGATCATGCCGTTGAAAGAGATGGCACAAAGTAACGTCTCCGGAGAGCAAATCAAAGAGCGAGGACTGGCGCAGATGTTTCGAGACTGTGACTGTTTAACGAAGAGACGCAGAATTTTCGAACTCCTCTTGAAAGGCCTGCGCCTCTTATTGGCAACTTTAAGGCGATGCCTTTGAAGCCGAAATTTAGTATACCTCTTTCCACTTCGTGTTCTCATGATATAGTGGCCAAAATCAGGCGAAAATTTCGAGAATGCACAAAATTGTGCTTTGTAACAGGAGAACATGCCATCGAAAGGGATGGCACAAAGTAACGTCTCCAGAGAGCAAATCAATGAGCGAGAAGTGGCGCAGATGTTTCGAGACAGTGACTGTTTAACGAAGAGACGCAGAATTTTCGAACGCCTCTTGAAAGGCCTGCGCCTCTTATTTGCAACTTTAAGGCGATGCCTTTGAAGCCGAAATTTAGTATACCTCTTTCCACTTCATGTTCTCCTGATATATTGGACAAAATCTGGCGAATAATTTCAGAATGCACAAAACTGCGGTTTGTAACAGGAGAACATGCCGTCGAAAGAGATGGCACAAAGTAACGTCTCCGGAGAGGAAATCAAACAGCGAGGAGTTGCACAGATATTTCGAGACAGTGACTGCTTAACGAAGAGACGCAGAATTTTCGAACGCCTCTTGAAAGGCCTCCGCCTCTTATTTGCAACTTTAAGGCGATGCCTTTGAAGACGAAATTTAGTATACCTCTTTCCACTTCATGTTCTCCTGATATATTGGACGAAATCTGGCGAATATTTTCAGAATGCACAAAACTGCGCTTTGTAACAGGAGAACTTGCCGTCGAAAGAGATGGCACAAAGTAACGTCTCCGGAGAGCAAAGCAAAGAGCGAGGAGTGGCACAGATATTTCGTGACAGTGACTGTTTAACGAAGAGACGCAGAATTCTCGAACGCCTCTTGAAAGGCCTGCGCCTCGTATTGGCAACTTTAAGGAGATGCCTTTGAAGCTCAAATTTAGTATACCTCTTACCACTTCATGTTCTCCTGATATATTGGCCAAAATCTGTCGAATATTTTCAGAATTCACAAAATTGCGCTTTGTAACAGGAGATCATGCCGTTGAAAGAGATGGCACAAAGTAAAGTCTCCGGAGAGCAAATCAAAGAGCGAGGAGTGGCACAGATATTTCGAGACAGTGACTGCTTAACGAAGAGACGCAGAATTTTCGAACGCCTCTTGAAAGGCCTGCGCCTCGTATTGGCACCTTTAAGGCGATGCCTTTGAAGCTCAAATTTAGTATACCTCTTACCATTTCATGTTCTCATGATATATTGGCCAAAATCTGGCGAAAATTTTCAGCATGCACAAAATTGCGCTTTATAACAGGAGAACATGCCGTCGAAAGAAATGGCACAAAGTAAAGTCTCCGGAGAGCAAATCAATGAGCGAGAAGTGGCGCAGATATTTCGAGACAGTGACTGTTTAACGAAGAGACGCAGAATTTTCGAACGCCTCTTGAAAGGCCTGCGCCTCGTATTGGCAACTTTAAGGAGATGCCTTTGAAGCTCAAATTTAGTATACCTCTTACCACTTCATGTTCTCCTGATATATTGGCCAAAATCTGTCGAATATTTTCAGAATGCACAAAATTGCGCTTTGTAACAGGAGATCATGCCGTTGAAAGAGATGGCACAAAGTAACGTCTCCGGAGAGCAAATCAAAGAGCGAGGACTGGCGCAGATGTTTCGAGGCAGTGACTGTTTAACGAAGAGACGCAGAATTTTCGAACGCCTCTTGAAAGGCCTCCGCCTCTTATTTCCAACTTTAAGGCGATGCCTTTGAAGCTGAAATTTAGTATACCTCTTTCCACTTCATGTTCTCCTGATATATTGGACAAAATCCGGCGAATATTTTCAGAATGCACAAAATTGCGCTTTATAACAGGAGAACATGCCGTCGAAAGAAATGGCACGAAGAAACGTCTCCGGAGAGGAAATCAATGAGCGAGAAGTGGCGCAGATGTTTCGAGGCAGTAACTGTTTAACGAAGAGACGCAGAATTTTCGAACTCCTCTTGAAAGGCCTGCGCCTCTTATTGGCAACTTTAAGGCGATGCCTTTGAAGCCGAAATTTAGTATACCTCTTTCCACTTCGTGTTCTCATGATATAGTGGCCAAAATCAGGCGAAAATTTCGAGAATGCACAAAATTGTGCTTTGTAACAGGAGAACATGCCATCGAAAGGGATGGCACAAAGTAACGTCTCCAGAGAGCAAATCAATGAGCGAGAAGTGGCGCAGATGTTTCGAGACAGTGACTGTTTAACGAAGAGACGCAGAATTTTCGAACGCCTCTTGAAAGGCCTGCGCCTCTTATTTGCAACTTTAAGGCGATGCCTTTGAAGCCGAAATTTAGTATACCTCTTTCCACTTCATGTTCTCCTGATATATTGGACAAAATCTGGCGAATAATTTCAGAATGCACAAAACTGCGCTTTGTAACAGGAGAACATGCCGTCGAAAGAGATGGCACAAAGTAACGTCTCCGGAGAGGAAATCAAACAGCGAGGAGTTGCACAGATATTTCGAGACAGTGACTGCTTAACGAAGAGACGCAGAATTTTCGAACGCCTCTTGAAAGGCCTGCGCCTCTTATTAGCAACTTTAAGGCGATGCCTTTGAATCCGAAATTTAGTATACCTCTTTCCACTTCATGTTCTCATCATATATATTGTCCAAAATCAGGCGAAAATTTCGAGAATGCACAAAATTGCGCTTTATAACAGAAGAACATGACGTCAAAAGAAATGGCACAAAGTAACGTCTCCGGAGAGCAAATCAAAGAGCGAGAAGTGGCGCAGATGTTTCGAGACAGTGACTGTTTAACGAAGAGACGCAGAATTTTCGAACGCCTCTTGAAAGCCCTGCGCCTCTTATTTGCAACTTTAAGGCGATGCCTTTGAAGACGAAATTTAGTATACCTCTTTCCACTTCATGTTCTCCTGATATATTGGACGAAATCTGGCGAATATTTTCAGAATGCACAAAACTGCGCTTTGTAACAGGAGAACATGCCGTCGAAAGAGATGGCACAAAGTAACGTCTCCGGAGAGCAAATCAAAGAGCGAGGAGTGGCACAGATATTTCGAGACAGTGACTGCTTAACGAAGAGACGCAGAATTTTCGAACGCCTCTTGAAAGGCCTGCGCCTCGTATTGGCACCTTTAAGGCGATGCCTTTGAAGCTCAAATTTAGTATACCTCTTACCATTTCATGTTCTCATGATATATTGGCCAAAATCTGGCGAAAATTTTCAGCATGCACAAAATTGCACTTTATAACAGGAGAGCATGCCGTCGAAAGAAATGCCACAAAGTAAAGTCTCCGGAGAGCAAATCAATGAGCGAGAAGTGGCGCAGATGTTTCGAGACAGTGACTGTTTAACGAAGAGACGCAGAATTCTCGAACGCCTCTTGAAAGGCCTGCGCCTCGTATTGGCAACTTTAAGGAGATGCCTTTGAAGCTCAAATTTAGTATACCTCTTACCACTTCATGTTCTCCTGATATATTGGCCAAAATCTGTCGAATATTTTCAGAATGCACAAAATTGCGCTTTGTAACAGGAGATCATGCCGTTGAAAGAGATGGCACAAAGTAAAGTCTCCGGAGAGCAAATCAAAGAGCGAGGAGTGGCACAGATATTTCGAGACAGTGACTGCTTAACGAAGAGACGCAGAATTTTCGAACGCCTCTTGAAAGGCCTGCGCCTCGTATTGGCACCTTTAAGGCGATGCCTTTGAAGCTCAAATTTAGTATACCTCTTACCATTTCATGTTCTCATGATATATTGGCCAAAATCTGGCGAAAATTTTCAGCATGCACAAAATTGCGCTTTATAACAGGAGAACATGCCGTCGAAAGAAATGGCACAAAGTAAAGTCTCCGGAGAGCAAATCAATGAGCGAGAAGTGGCGCAGATATTTCGAGACAGTGACTGTTTAACGAAGAGACGCAGAATTTTCGAACGCCTCTTGAAAGGCCTGCGCCTCGTATTGGCAACTTTAAGGAGATGCCTTTGAAGCTCAAATTTAGTATACCTCTTACCACTTCATGTTCTCCTGATATATTGGCCAAAATCTGTCGAATATTTTCAGAATGCACAAAACTGCGCTTTGTAACAGGAGAACATGCCGTCGAAAGAAATGGCACAAAGTAAAGTCTCCGGAGAGGAAATCAAACAGCGAGGAGTTGCACAGATATTTCGAGACAGTGACTGCTTAACGAAGAGACGCAGAATTTTCGAACGCCTCTTGAAAGGCCTGCGCCTCTTATTAGCAACTTTAAGGCGATGCCTTTGAATCCGAAATTTAGTATACCTCTTTCCACTTCATGTTCTCATCATATATATTGTCCAAAATCAGGCGAAAATTTCGAGAATGCACAAAATTGCGCTTTATAACAGAAGAACATGCCGTCGAAAGAAATGGCACAAAGTAACGTCTCCGGAGAGCAAATCAAAGAGCGAGAAGTGGCGCAGATGTTTCGAGACAGTGACTGTTTAACGAAGAGACGCAGAATTTTCGAACGCCTCTTGAAAGGCCTGCGCCTCTTATTTGCAACTTTAAGGCGATGCCTTTGAAGACGAAATTTAGTATACCTCTTTCCACTTCATGTTCTCCTGATATATTGGACGAAATCTGGCGAATATTTTCAGAATGCACAAAACTGCGCTTTGTAACAGGAGAACATGCCGTCGAAAGAGATGGCACAAAGTAACGTCTCCGGAGAGCAAATCAAAGAGCGAGGAGTGGCACAGATATTTCGAGACAGTGACTGCTTAATGAAGAGACGCAGAATTTTCGAACGCCTCTTGAAAGGCCTGCGCCTCGTATTGGCACCTTTAAGGCGATGCCTTTGAAGCTCAAATTTAGTATACCTCTTACCATTTCATGTTCTCATGATATATTGGCCAAAATCTGGCGAAAATTTTCAGCATGCACAAAATTGCACTTTATAACAGGAGAACATGCCGTCGAAAGAAATGGCACAAAGTAAAGTCTCCGGAGAGCAAATCAATGAGCGAGAAGTGGCGCAGATGTTTCGAGACAGTGACTGTTTAACGAAGAGACGCAGAATTTTCGAACGCCTCTTGAAAGGCCTGCGCCTCGTATTGGCAACTTTAAGGAGATGCCTTTGAAGCTCAAATTTAGTATACCTCTTACCACTTCATGTTCTCCTGATATATTGGCCAAAATCTGGCGAATATTTTCAGAATGCACAAAACTGCGCTTTGTAACAGGAGAACATGCCGTCGAAAGAGATGGCACAAAGTAACGTCTCCGGAGAGCAAATCAAAGAGCGAGGAGTGGCACAGATATTTCGAGACAGTGACTGCTTAACGAAGAGACGCAGAATTTTCGAACGCCTCTTGAAAGGCCTGCGCCTCGTATTGGCACCTTTAAGGCGATGCCTTTGAAGCTCAAATTTAGTATACCTCTTACCATTTCATGTTCTCATGATATATTGGCCAAAATCTGGCGAAAATTTTCAGCATGCACAAAATTGCACTTTATAACAGGAGAGCATGCCGTCGAAAGAAATGCCACAAAGTAAAGTCTCCGGAGAGCAAATCAATGAGCGAGAAGTGGCGCAGATGTTTCGAGACAGTGACTGTTTAACGAAGAGACGCAGAATTCTCGAACGCCTCTTGAAAGGCCTGCGCCTCGTATTGGCAACTTTAAGGAGATGCCTTTGAAGCTCAAATTTAGTATACCTCTTACCACTTCATGTTCTCCTGATATATTGGCCAAAATCTGTCGAATATTTTCAGAATGCACAAAATTGCGCTTTGTAACAGGAGATCATGCCGTTGAAAGAGATGGCACAAAGTAAAGTCTCCGGAGAGCAAATCAAAGAGCGAGGAGTGGCACAGATATTTCGAGACAGTGACTGCTTAACGAAGAGACGCAGAATTTTCGAACGCCTCTTGAAAGGCCTGCGCCTCGTATTGGCACCTTTAAGGCGATGCCTTTGAAGCTCAAATTTAGTATACCTCTTACCATTTCATGTTCTCATGATATATTGGCCAAAATCTGGCGAAAATTTTCAGCATGCACAAAATTGCGCTTTATAACAGGAGAACATGCCGTCGAAAGAAATGGCACAAAGTAAAGTCTCCGGAGAGCAAATCAATGAGCGAGAAGTGGCGCAGATATTTCGAGACAGTGACTGTTTAACGAAGAGACGCAGAATTTTCGAACGCCTCTTGAAAGGCCTGCGCCTCGTATTGGCAACTTTAAGGAGATGCCTTTGAAGCTCAAATTTAGTATACCTCTTACCACTTCATGTTCTCCTGATATATTGGCCAAAATCTGTCGAATATTTTCAGAATGCACAAAACTGCGCTTTGTAACAGGAGAACATGCCGTCGAAAGAAATGGCACAAAGTAAAGTCTCCGGAGAGGAAATCAAACAGCGAGGAGTTGCACAGATATTTCGAGACAGTGACTGCTTAACGAAGAGACGCAGAATTTTCGAACGCCTCTTGAAAGGCCTGCGCCTCTTATTAGCAACTTTAAGGCGATGCCTTTGAATCCGAAATTTAGTATACCTCTTTCCACTTCATGTTCTCATCATATATATTGTCCAAAATCAGGCGAAAATTTCGAGAATGCACAAAATTGCGCTTTATAACAGAAGAACATGCCGTCGAAAGAAATGGCACAAAGTAACGTCTCCGGAGAGCAAATCAAAGAGCGAGAAGTGGCGCAGATGTTTCGAGACAGTGACTGTTTAACGAAGAGACGCAGAATTTTCGAACGCCTCTTGAAAGGCCTGCGCCTCTTATTTGCAACTTTAAGGCGATGCCTTTGAAGACGAAATTTAGTATACCTCTTTCCACTTCATGTTCTCCTGATATATTGGACGAAATCTGGCGAATATTTTCAGAATGCACAAAACTGCGCTTTGTAACAGGAGAACATGCCGTCGAAAGAGATGGCACAAAGTAACGTCTCCGGAGAGCAAATCAAAGAGCGAGGAGTGGCACAGATATTTCGAGACAGTGACTGCTTAATGAAGAGACGCAGAATTTTCGAACGCCTCTTGAAAGGCCTGCGCCTCGTATTGGCACCTTTAAGGCGATGCCTTTGAAGCTCAAATTTAGTATACCTCTTACCATTTCATGTTCTCATGATATATTGGCCAAAATCTGGCGAAAATTTTCAGCATGCACAAAATTGCACTTTATAACAGGAGAACATGCCGTCGAAAGAAATGGCACAAAGTAAAGTCTCCGGAGAGCAAATCAATGAGCGAGAAGTGGCGCAGATGTTTCGAGACAGTGACTGTTTAACGAAGAGACGCAGAATTTTCGAACGCCTCTTGAAAGGCCTGCGCCTCGTATTGGCAACTTTAAGGAGATGCCTTTGAAGCTCAAATTTAGTATACCTCTTACCACTTCATGTTCTCCTGATATATTGGCCAAAATCTGTCGAATATTTTCAGAATGCACAAAATTGCGCTTTGTAACAGGAGATCATGCCGTTGAAAGAGATGGCACAAAGTAACGTCTCCGGAGAGCAAATCAATGAGCGAGAAGTGGCGCAGATATTTCGAGACAGTGACTGTTTAACGAAGAGACGCAGAATTTTCGAACGCCTCTTGAAAGGCCTGCGGCTCTTATTTGCAACTTTAAGGCGATGCCTTTGAAGACGAAATTTAGTATACCTCTTTCCACTTCATGTTCTCCTGATATATTGGACGAAATCTGGCGAATATTTTCAGAATGCACAAAACTGCGCTTTGTAACAGGAGAACATGCCGTCGAAAGAGATGGCACAAAGTAACGTCTCCGGAGAGCAAATCAAAGAGCGAGGAGTGGCACAGATATTTCGAGACAGTGACTGCTTAACGAAGAGACGCAGAATTTTCGAACGCCTCTTGAAAGGCCTGCGCCTCGTATTGGCACCTTTAAGGCGATGCCTTTGAAGCTCAAATTTAGTATACCTCTTACCATTTCATGTTCTCATGATATATTGGCCAAAATCTGGCGAAAATTTTCAGCATGCACAAAATTGCACTTTATAACAGGAGAACATGCCGTCGAAAGAAATGGCACAAAGTAAAGTCTCCGGAGAGCAAATCAATGAGCGAGAAGTGGCGCAGATGTTTCGAGACAGTGACTGTTTAACGAAGAGACGCAGAATTCTCGAACGCCTCTTGAAAGGCCTGCGCCTCGTATTGGCAACTTTAAGGAGATGCCTTTGAAGCTCAAATTTAGTATACCTCTTACCACTTCATGTTCTCCTGATATATTGGCCAAAATCTGTCGAATATTTTCAGAATGCACAAAATTGCGCTTTGTAACAGGAGATCATGCCGTTGAAAGAGATGGCACAAAGTAAAGTCTCCGGAGAGCAAATCAAAGAGCGAGGAGTGGCACAGATATTTCGAGACAGTGACTGCTTAACGAAGAGACGCAGAATTTTCGAACGCCTCTTGAAAGGCCTGCGCCTCGTATTGGCACCTTTAAGGCGATGCCTTTGAAGCTCAAATTTAGTATACCACTTACCATTTCATGTTCTCATGATATATTGGCCAAAATCTGGCGAAAATTTTCAGCATGCACAAAATTGCGCTTTATAACAGGAGAACATGCCGTCGAAAGAAATGGCACAAAGTAAAGTCTCCGGAGAGCAAATCAATGAGCGAGAAGTGGCGCAGATATTTCGAGACAGTGACTGTTTAACGAAGAGACGCAGAATTTTCGAACGCCTCTTGAAAGGCCTGCGCCTCGTATTGGCAACATTAAGGAGATGCCTTTGAAGCTCAAATTTAGTATACCTCTTACCACTTCATGTTCTCCTGATATATTGGCCAAAATCTGTCGAATATTTTCAGAATGCACAAAATTGCGCTTTGTAACAGGAGATCATGCCGTTGAAAGAGATGGCACAAAGTAACGTCTCCGGAGAGCAAATCAAAGAGCGAGGACTGGCGCAGATGTTTCGAGGCAGTGACTGTTTAACGAAGAGACGCAGAATTTTCGAACGCCTCTTGAAAGGCCTCCGCCTCTTATTTCCAACTTTAAGGCGATGCCTTTGAAGCTGAAATTTAGTATACCTCTTTCCACTTCATGTTCTCCTGATATATTGGACAAAATCCGGCGAATATTTTCAGAATGCACAAAATTGCGCTTTATAACAGGAGAACATGCCGTCGAAAGAAATGGCACGAAGAAACGTCTCCGGAGAGCAAATCAATGAGCGAGAAGTGGCGCAGATGTTTCGAGGCAGTGACTGTTTAACGAAGAGACGCAGAATTTTCGAACGCGTCTTGAAAGGCCTGCGCCTCTTATTAGCAACTTTAAGGCGATGCCTTTGAATCCGAAATTTAGTATACCTATTTCCACTTCATGTTCTCCTGATATATTGGCCAAAATCTGGTGAAAATATTTAGAACGCACAAAATTGCGCTTTGTAACAGGAGATCATGCCGTTGAAAGAGATGGCACAAAGTAACGTCTCCGGAGAGCAAATCAAAGAGCGAGGACTGGCGCAGATGTTTCGAGACTGTGACTGTTTAACGAAGAGACGCAGAATTTTCGAACGCCTCTTGAAAGGCCTGCGCCTCTTATTGGCAACTTTAAGGCGATGCCTTTGAAGCCGAAATTTAGTATACCTCTTTCCACTTCGTGTTCTCATGATATAGTGGCCAAAATCAGGCGAAAATTTCGAGAATGCACAAAATTGTGCTTTGTAACAGGAGAACATGCCATCGAAAGGGATGGCACAAAGTAACGTCTCCAGAGAGCAAATCAATGAGCGAGAAGTGGCGCAGATGTTTCGAGACAGTGAATGTTTAACGAAGAGACGCAGAATTTTCGAACGCCTCTTGAAAGGCCTGCGCCTCTTATTTGCAACTTTAAGGCGATGCCTTTGAAGCCGAAATTTAGTATACCTCTTTCCACTTCATGTTCTCCTGATATATTGGACAAAATCTGGCGAATATTTTCAGAATGCACAAAACTGCGCTTTGTAACAGGAGAACATGCCGTCGAAAGAGATGGCACAAAGTAAAGTCTCCGGAGAGCAAATTAAAGAGCGAGGAGTGGCACAGATATTTCGAGACAGTGACTGCTTAACGAAGAGACGCAGAATTTTCGAACGCCTCTTGAAAGGCCTGCGCCTCTTATGAGCAACTTTAAGGCGATGCCTTTGAAGCTGAAATTTAGTATACCTATTTCCACTTCATGTTCTCCTGATATATTGGCCAAAATCTGGTGAATATATTCAGAACGCACAAAATTGCGCTTTGTAACAGGAGAACATGCCGTCGATAGAGATGGCACAAAGTAACGTCTCCGGAGAGGAAATCAACCAGCGAGGAGTTGCACAGATATTTCGAGACAGTGACTGCTTAACGAAGAGACGCAGAATTTTCGAACGCCTCTTGAAAGGCCTGCGCCTCTTATTAGCAACTTTAAGGCGATGCCTTTGAATCCGAAATTTAGTATACCTCTTTCCACTTCATGTTCTCATCATATATATTGTCCAAAATCAGGCGAAAATTTCGAGAATGCACAAAATTGCGCTTTATAACAGAAGAACATGCCGTCGAAAGAAATGGCACAAAGTAACGTCTCCGGAGAGCAAATCAAAGAGCGAGAAGTGGCGCAGATGTTTCGAGACAGTGACTGTTTAACGAAGAGACGCAGAATTTTCGAACGCCTCTTGAAAGGCCTGCGCCTCTTATTTGCAACTTTATGGCGATGCCTTTGAAGACGAAATTTAGTATACCTCTTTCCACTTCATGTTCTCCTGATATATTGGACGAAATCTGGCGAATATTTTCAGAATGCACAAAACTGCGCTTTGTAACAGGAGAACATGCCGTCGAAAGAGATGGCACAAAGTAACGTCTCCGGAGAGCAAATCAAAGAGCGAGGAGTGGCACAGATATTTCGAGACAGTGACTGCTTAACGAAGAGACGCAGAATTTTCGAACGCCTCTTGAAAGGCCTGCGCCTCGTATTGGCACCTTTAAGGCGATGCCTTTGAAGCTCAAATTTAGTATACCTCTTACCATTTCATGTTCTCCTGATATATTGGACAAAATCTGGCGAATATTTTCAGAATGCACAAAACTGCGCTTTGTAACAGGAGAACATGCCGTCGAAAGAGATGGCACAAAGTAACCTCTCCGGAGAGCAAATTAAAGAGCGAGGAGTGGCACAGATATTTCGAGACAGTGACTGTTTAACGAAGAGACGCAGAATTTTCGAACGCCTCTTGAAAGGCCTGCGCCTCTTATTAGCAACTTTAAGGCGATGCCTTTGAAGCCGAAATTTAGTATACTTCTTTCCACTTCATGTTTTCCTGATATATTGGACAAAATCTGTCGAATATTTTCAGAATGCACAAAACTGCGCTTTGTAACAGGAGAACATGCCGTCGAAAGAGATGGCACAAAGTAAAGTCTCCGGAGAGCAAATTAAAGAGCGAGGAGTGGCACAGATATTTCGAGACAGTGACTGCTTAACGAAGAGACGCAGAATTTTCGAACGCCTCTTGAAAGGCCTGCGCCTCTTATGAGCAACTTTAAGGCGATGCCTTTGAAGCTGAAATTTAGTATACCTATTTCCACTTCATGTTCTCCTGATATATTGGCCAAAATCTGGTGAATATATTCAGAACGCACAAAATTGCGCTTTGTAACAGGAGAACATGCCGTCGAAAGAGATGGCACAAAGTAACGTCTCCGGAGAGCAAATCAAAGAGCGAGAAGTGGCGCAGATGTTTCGAGACAGTGACTGTTTAACGAAGAGACGCAGAATTTTCGAACGCCTCTTGAAAGGCCTGCGCCTCTTATTTGCAACTTTAAGGCGATGCCTTTGAAGCCGAAATTTAGTATACCTCTTTCCACTTCATGTTCTCCTGATATATTGGACGAAATCTGGCGAATATTTTCAGAATGCACAAAACTGCGCTTTGTAACAGGAGAACATGCCGTCGAAAGAGATGGCACAAAGTAACGTCTCCGGAGAGCAAATCAAAGAGCGAGGAGTGGCACAGATATTTCGAGACAGTGACTGCTTAACGAAGAGACGCAGAATTTTCGAACGCCTCTTGAAAGGCCTGCGCCTCTTATTAGCAACTTTAAGGCGATGCCTTTGAAGCTGAAATTTAGTATACCTATTTCCACTTCATGTTCTCCTGATATATTGGACAAAATCTGGCGAATATTTTCAGAATGCACAAAACTGCGCTTTGTAACAGGAGAACATGCCGTCGAAAGAGATGGCACAAAGTAACGTCTCCGGAGAGCAAATCAAACAGCGAGGAGTGGCACAGATATTTCGAGACAGTGACTGCTTAACGAAGAGACGCAGAATTTTCGAACGCCTCTTGAAAGGCCTGCGCCTCTTATTAGCAACTTTAAGGCGATGCCTTTGAAGCCGAAATTTAGTATACCTCTTTCCACTTCATGTTTTCCTGATATATTGGACAAAATCTGTCGAATATTTTCAGAATGCACAAAACTGCGCTTTGTAACAGGAGAACATGCCGTCGAAAGAGATGGCACAAAGTAAAGTCTCCGGAGAGCAAATTAAAGAGCGAGGAGTGGCACAGATATTTCGAGACAGTGACTGCTTAACGAAGAGACGCAGAATTTTCGAACGCCTCTTGAAAGGCCTGCGCCTCTTTTGAGCAACTTTAAGGCGATGCCTTTGAAGCTGAAATTTAGTATACCTATTTCCACTTCATGTTCTCCTGATATATTGGACGAAATCTGGCGAATATTTTCAGAATGCACAAAACTGCGCTTTGTAACAGGAGAACATGCCGTCGAAAGAGATGGCACAAAGTAACGTCTCCGGAGAGCAAATCAAAGAGCGAGGAGTGGCACAGATATTTCGAGACAGTGACTGCTTAACGAAGAGACGCAGAATTTTCGAACGCCTCTTGAAAGGCCTGCGCCTCGTATTGGCACCTTTAAGGCGATGCCTTTGAAGCTCAAATTTAGTATACCTCTTACCATTTCATGTTCTCATGATATATTGGCCAAAATCTGGCGAAAATTTTCAGCATGCACAAAATTGCGCTTTATAACAGGAGAACATGCCGTCGAAAGAAATGGCACAAAGTAAAGTCTCCGGAGAGCAAATCAATGAGCGAGGACTGGCGCAGATGTTTCGAGGCAGTGACTGTTTAACGAAGAGACGCAGAATTTTCGAACGCCTCTTGAAAGGCCTCCGCCTCTTATTTCCAACTTCAAGGCGATGCCTTTGAAGCTGAAATTTAGTATACCTCTTTCCACTTCATGTTCTCCTGATATATTGGACAAAATCTGGCGAATATTTTCAGAATGCACAAAACTGCGCTTTGTAACAGGAGAACATGCCGTCGAAAGAAATGGCACAAAGTAACGTCTCCGGAGAGCAAATCAAAGAGCGAGAAGTGGCGCAGATGTTTCGAGACAGTGACTGTTTAACGAAGAGACGCAGAATTTTCGAACGCCTCTTCAAAGGCCTGCGCCTCTTATTTGCAACTTTAAGGCGATGCCTTTGAAGCTGAAATTTAGTATACCTCTTTCCACTTCATGTTCTCCTGATATATTGGACAAAATCTGGCGAATATTTTCAGAATGCACAAAACTGCGCTTTGTAACAGGAGAACATGCCGTCGAAAGAGATGGCACAAAGTAACCTCTCCGGAGAGCAAATTAAAGAGCGAGGAGTGGCACAGATATTTCGAGACAGTGACTGTTTAACGAAGAGACGCAGAATTTTCGAACGCCTCTTGAAAGGCCTGCGCCTCTTATTAGCAACTTTAAGGCGATGCCTTTGAAGCCGAAATTTAGTATACCTCTTTCCACTTCATGTTTTCCTGATATATTGGACAAAATCTGTCGAATATTTTCAGAATGCACAAAACTGCGCTTTGTAACAGGAGAACATGCCGTCGAAAGAGATGGCACAAAGTAACGTCTCCGGAGAGCAAATCAAAGAGCGAGAAGTGGCGCAGATGTTTCGAGACAGTGACTGTTTAACGAAGAGACGCAGAATTTTCGAACGCCTCTTCAAAGGCCTGCGCCTCTTATTTGCAACTTTAAGGCGATGCCTTTGAAGCTGAAATTTAGTATACCTCTTTCCACTTCATGTTCTCCTGATATATTGGACAAAATCTGGCGAATATTTTCAGAATGCACAAAACTGCGCTTTGTAACAGGAGAACATGCCGTCGAAAGAGATGGCACAAAGTAACCTCTCCGGAGAGCAAATTAAAGAGCGAGGAGTGGCACAGATATTTCGAGACAGTGACTGTTTAACGAAGAGACGCAGAATTTTCGAACGCCTCTTGAAAGGCCTGCGCCTCTTATTTGCAACTTTAAGGCGATGCCTTTGAAGCCGAAATTTAGTATACCTCTTTCCACTTCATGTTCTCCTGATATATTGGACGAAATCTGGCGAATATTTTCAGAATGCACAAAACTGCGCTTTGTAACAGGAGAACATGCCGTCGAAAGAGATGGCACAAAGTAAAGTCTCCGGAGAGCAAATTAAAGAGCGAGGAGTGGCACAGATATTTCGAGACAGTGACTGCTTAACGAAGAGACGCAGAATTTTCGAACGCGTCTTGAAAGGCCTGCGCCTCTTATGAGCAACTTTAAGGCGATGCCTTTGAAGCTGAAATTTAGTATACCTATTTCCACTTCATGTTCTCCTGATATATTGGCCAAAATCTGGTGAATATATTCAGAACGCACAAAATTGCGCTTTGTAACAGGAGAACATGCCGTCGAAAGAGATGGCACAAAGTAACGTCTCCGGAGAGCAAATCAAAGAGCGAGAAGTTTCGCAGATGTTTCGAGACAGTGACTGTTTAACGAAGAGACGCAGAATTTTCGAACGCCTCTTGAAAGGCCTGCGCCTCTTATTTGCAACTTTAAGGCGATGCCTTTGAAGCCGAAATTTAGTATACCTCTTTCCACTTCATGTTCTCCTGATATATTGGACGAAATCTGGCGAATATTTTCAGAATGCACAAAACTGCGCTTTGTAACAGGAGAACATGCCGTCGAAAGAGATGGCACAAAGTAACGTCTCCGGAGAGCAAATCAAAGAGCGAGGAGTGGCACAGATATTTCGAGACAGTGACTGCTTAACGAAGAGACGCAGAATTTTCGAACGCCTCTTGAAAGGCCTGCGCCTCGTATTGGCACCTTTAAGGCGATGCCTTTGAAGCTCAAATTTAGTATACCTCTTACCATTTCATGTTCTCATGATATATTGGCCAAAATCTGGCGAAAATTTTCAGCATGCACAAAATTGCGCTTTATAACAGGAGAACATGCCGTCGAAAGAAATGGCACAAAGTAAAGTCTCCGGAGAGCAAATCAATGAGCGAGGACTGGCGCAGATATTTCGAGGCAGTGACTGTTTAACGAAGAGACGCAGAATTTTCGAACGCCTCTTGAAAGGCCTCCGCCTCTTATTTCCAACTTCAAGGCGATGCCTTTGAAGCTGAAATTTAGTATACCTCTTTCCACTTCATGTTCTCCTGATATATTGGACAAAATCTGGCGAATATTTTCAGAATGCACAAAACTGCGCTTTGTAACAGGAGAACATGCCGTCGAAAGAGATGGCACAAAGTAACGTCTCCGGAGAGCAAATCAAACAGCGAGGAGTGGCACAGATATTTCGAGACAGTGACTGCTTAACGAAGAGACGCAGAATTTTCGAACGCCTCTTGAAAGGCCTGCGCCTCTTATTAGCAACTTTAAGGCGATGCCTTTGAAGCTGAAATTTAGTATACCTATTTCCACTTCATGTTCTCCTGATATATTGGCCAAAATCTGGTGAATATATTCAGAACGCACAAAATTGCGCTTTGTAACAGGAGAACATGCCGTCGAAAGAGATGGCACAAAGTAACGTCTCCGGAGAGCAAATCAAAGAGCGAGAAGTGGCGCAGATGTTTCGAGACAGTGACTGTTTAACGAAGAGACGCAGAATTTTCGAACGCCTCTTGAAAGGCCTGCGCCTCTTATTTGCAACTTTAAGGCGATGCCTTTGAAGCCGAAATTTAGTATACCTCTTTCCACTTCATGTTCTCCTGATATATTGGACGAAATCTGGCGAATATTTTCAGAACGCACAAAATTGCGCTTTGTAACAGGAGAACATGCCGTCGAAAGAGATGGCACAAAGTAACGTCTCCGGAGAGCAAATCAAAGAGCGAGAAGTGGCGCAGATGTTTCGAGACAGTGACTGTTTAACGAAGAGACGCAGAATTTTCGAACGCCTCTTGAAAGGCCTGCGCCTCGTATTGGCACCTTTAAGGCGATGCCTTTGAAGCTCAAATTTAGTATACCTCTTACCATTTCATGTTCTCATGATATATTGGCCAAAATCTGGCGAAAATTTTCAGCATGCACAAAATTGCGCTTTATAACAGGAGAACATGCCGTCGAAAGAAATGGCACAAAGTAAAGTCTCCGGAGAGCAAATCAATGAGCGAGGAATGGCGCAGATGTTTCGAGGCAGTGACTGTTTAACGAAGAGACGCAGAATTTTCGAATGCCTCTTGAAAGGCCTCCGCCTCTTATTTCCAACTTTAAGGCGATGCCTTTGAAGCTGAAATTTAGTATACCTCTTTCCACTTCATGTTCTCCTGATATATTGGACAAAATCTGGCGAATATTTTCAGAATGCACAAAACTGCGCTTTGTAACAGGAGAACATGCCGTCGAAAGAGATGGCACAAAGTAACCTCTCCTGAGAGCAAATTAAAGAGCGAGGAGTGGCACAGATATTTCGAGACAGTGACTGCTTAACGAAGAGACGCAGAATTTTCGAACGCCTCTTGAAAGGCCTGCGCCTCTTATTAGCAACTTTAAGGCGATGCCTTTGAAGCCGAAATTTAGTATGCCTCTTTCCACTTCATGTTTTCCTGATATATTGGACAAAATCTGTCGAATATTTTCAGAATGCACAAAACTGCGCTTTGTAACAGGAGAACATGCCGTCGAAAGAGATGGCACAAAGTAAAGTCTCCGGAGAGCAAATTAAAGAGCGAGGAGTGGCACAGATATTTCGAGACAGTGACTGCTTAACGAAGAGACGCAGAATTTTCGAACGCCTCTTGAACGGCCTGCGCCTCTTATGAGCGACTTTAAGGCGATGCCTTTGAAGCTGAAATTTAGTATACCTCTTACCATTTCATGTTCTCATGATATATTGGCCAAAATCTGGCGAAAATTTTCAGCATGCACAAAATTGCGCTTTATAACAGGAGAACATGCCGTCGAAAGAAATGGCACAAAGTAAAGTCTCCGGAGAGCAAATCAATGAGCGAGGACTGGCGCAGATGTTTCGAGGCAGTGACTGTTTAACGAAGAGACGCAGAATTTTCGAACGCCTCTTGAAAGGCCTGCGCCTCTTATTTGCAACTTTAAGGCGATGCCTTTGAAGCCGAAATTTAGTATACCTCTTTCCACTTCATGTTCTCCTGATATATTGGACGAAATCTGGCGAATATTTTCAGAATGCACAAAACTGCGCTTTGTAACAGGAGAACATGCCGTCGAAAGAGATGGCACAAAGTAACCTCTCCTGAGAGCAAATTAAAGAGCGAGGAGTGGCACAGATATTTCGAGACAGTGACTGCTTAACGAAGAGACGCAGAATTTTCGAACGCCTCTTGAAAGGCCTGCGCCTCTTATTAGCAACTTTAAGGCGATGCCTTTGAAGCCGAAATTTAGTATACCTATTTCCACTTCATGTTCTCCTGATATATTGGCCAAAATCTGGTGAATATATTCAGAACGCACAAAATTGCGCTTTGTAACAGGAGAACATGCCGTCGAAAGAGATGGCACAAAGTAACGTCTCCGGAGAGCAAATCAAAGAGCGAGAAGTGGCGCAGATGTTTCGAGACAGTGACTGTTTAACGAAGAGACGCAGAATTTTCGAACGCCTCTTGAAAGGCCTGCGCCTCTTATTTGCAACTTTAAGGCGATGCCTTTGAAGCCGAAATTTAGTATACCTCTTTCCACTTCATGTTCTCCTGATATATTGGACGAAATCTGGCGAATATTTTCAGAATGCACAAAACTGCGCTTTGTAACAGGAGAACATGCCGTCGAAAGAGATGGCACAAAGTAATGTCTCCGGAGAGCAAATCAAAGAGCGAGGAGTGGCACAGATATTTCGAGACAGTGACTGCTTAACGAAGAGACGCAGAATTTTCGAACGCCTCTTGAAAGGCCTGCGCCTCGTATTGGCACCTTTAAGGCGATGCCTTTGAAGCTCAAATTTAGTATACCTCTTACCATTTCATGTTCTCATGATATATTGGCCAAAATCTGGCGAAAATTTTCAGCATGCACAAAATTGCGCTTTATAACAGGAGAACATGCCGTCGAAAGAAATGGCACAAAGTAAAGTCTCCGGAGAGCAAATCAATGAGCGAGGAATGGCGCAGATGTTTCGAGGCAGTGACTGTTTAACGAAGAGACGCAGAATTTTCGAACGCCTCTTGAAAGGCCTCCGCCTCTTATTTCCAACTTTAAGGCGATGCCTTTGAAGCTGAAATTTAGTATACCTCTTTCCACTTCATGTTCTCCTGATATATTGGACAAAATCTGGCGAATATTTTCAGAATGCACAAAACTGCGCTTTGTAACAGGAGAACATGCCGTCGAAAGAGATGGCACAAAGTAACCTCTCCTGAGAGCAAATTAAAGAGCGAGGAGTGGCACAGATATTTCGAGACAGTGACTGCTTAACGAAGAGACGCAGAATTTTCGAACGCCTCTTGAAAGGCCTGCGCCTCTTATTAGCAACTTTAAGGCGATGCCTTTGAAGCCGAAATTTAGTATACCTCTTTCCACTTCATGTTTTCCTGATATATTGGACAAAATCTGTCGAATATTTTCAGAATGCACAAAACTGCGCTTTGTAACAGGAGAACATGCCGTCGAAAGAGATGGCACAAAGTAAAGTCTCCGGAGAGCAAATTAAAGAGCGAGGAGTGGCACAGATATTTCGAGACAGTGACTGCTTAACGAAGAGACGCAGAATTTTCGAACGCCTCTTGAAAGGCCTGCGCCTCTTATGAGCAACTTTAAGGCGATGCCTTTGAAGCTGAAATTTAGTATACCTATTTCCACTTCATGTTCTCCTGATATATTGGCCAAAATCTGGTGAATATATTCAGAACGCACAAAATTGCGCTTTGTAACAGGAGAACATGCCGTCGAAAGAGATGGCACAAAGTAACGTCTCCGGAGAGCAAATCAAAGAGCGAGAAGTGGCGCAGATATTTCGAGACAGTGACTGCTTAACGAAGAGACGCCGAATTTTCGAACGCCTCTTGAAAGGCCTGCGCCTCGTATTGGCACCTTTAAGGCGATGCCTTTGAAGCTCAAATTTAGTATACCTCTTACCATTTCATGTTCTCATGATATATTGGCCAAAATCTGGCGAAAATTTTCAGCATGCACAAAATTGCGCTTTATAACAGGAGAACATGCCGTCGAAAGAAATGGCACAAAGTAAAGTCTCCGGAGAGCAAATCAATGAGCGAGGACTGGCGCAGATGTTTCGAGGCAGTGACTGTTTAACGAAGAGACGCAGAATTTTCGAACGCCTCTTGAAAGGCCTCCGCCTCTTATTTCCAACTTCAAGGCGATGCCTTTGAAGCTGAAATTTAGTATACCTCTTTCCACTTCATGTTCTCCTGATATATTGGACAAAATCTGGCGAATATTTTCAGAATGCACAAAACTGCGCTTTGTAACAGGAGAACATGCCGTCGAAAGAGATGGCACAAAGTAACGTCTCCGGAGAGCAAATCAAACAGCGAGGAGTGGCACAGATATTTCGAGACAGTGACTGCTTAACGAAGAGACGCAGAATTTTCGAACGCCTCTTGAAAGGCCTGCGCCTCTTATTAGCAACTTTAAGGCGATGCCTTTGAATCCCAAATTTAGTATACCTCTTTCCACTTCATGTTCTCATCATATATATTGCCCAAAATCAGGCGAAAATTTCGAGAATGCACAAAATTGCGCTTTATAACAGAAGAACATGCCGTCGAAAGAAATGGCACAAAGTAACGTCTCCGGAGAGCAAATCAAACAGCGAGGAGTGGCACAGATATTTCGAGACAGTGACTGCTTAACGAAGAGACGCAGAATTTTCGAACGCCTCTTGAAAGGCCTGCGCCTCTTATTAGCAACTTTAAGGCGATGCCTTTGAAGCTGAAATTTAGTATACCTATTTCCACTTCATGTTCTCCTGATATATTGGCCAAAATCTGGTGAATATATTCAGAACGCACAAAATTGCGCTTTGTAACAGGAGAACATGCCGTCGAAAGAGATGGCACAAAGTAACGTCTCCGGAGAGCAAATCAAAGAGCGAGAAGTGGCGCAGATGTTTCGAGACAGTGACTGTTTAACGAAGAGACGCAGAATTTTCGAACGCCTCTTGAAAGGCCTACGCCTCTTATTTGCAACTTTAAGGCGATGCCTTTGAAGCCGAAATTTAGTATACCTCTTTCCACTTCATGTTCTCCTGATATATTGGACGAAATCTGGCGAATATTTTCAGAATGCACAAAACTGCGCTTTGTAACAGGAGAACATGCCGTCGATAGAGATGGCACAAAGTAACGTCTCCGGAGAGGAAATCAACCAGCGAGGAGTGGCACAGATATTTCGAGACAGTGACTGCTTAACGAAGAGACGCAGAATTTTCGAACGCCTCTTGAAAGGCCTGCGCCTCGTATTGGCACCTTTAAGGCGATGCCTTTGAAGCTCAAATTTAGTATACCTCTTACCATTTCATGTTCTCATGATATATTGGCCAAAATCTGGCGAAAATTTTCAGCATGCACAAAATTGCGCTTTATAACAGGAGAACATGCCGTCGAAAGAAATGGCACAAAGTAAAGTCTCCGGAGAGCAAATCAATGAGCGAGGAATGGCGCAGATGTTTCGAGGCAGTGACTGTTTAACGAAGAGACGCAGAATTTTCGAACGCCTCTTGAAAGGCCTCCGCCTCTTATTTCCAACTTCAAGGCGATGCCTTTGAAGCTGAAATTTAGTATACCTCTTTCCACTTCATGTTCTCCTGATATATTGGACAAAATCTGGCGAATATTTTCAGAATGCACAAAACTGCGCTTTGTAACAGGAGAACATGCCGTCGAAAGAGATGGCACAAAGTAACCTCTCCTGAGAGCAAATTAAAGAGCGAGGAGTGGCACAGATATTTCGAGACAGTGACTGCTTAACGAAGAGACGCAGAATTTTCGAACGCCTCTTGAAAGGCCTGCGCCTCTTATTAGCAACTTTAAGGCGATGCCTTTGAAGCCGAAATTTAGTATACCTATTTCCACTTCATGTTCTCCTGATATATTGGCCAAAATCTGGTGAATATATTCAGAACGCACAAAATTGCGCTTTGTAACAGGAGAACATGCCGTCGAAAGAGATGGCACAAAGTAACGTCTCCGGAGAGCAAATCAAAGAGCGAGAAGTGGCGCAGATGTTTCGAGACAGTGACTGTTTAACGAAGAGACGCAGAATTTTCGAACGCCTCTTGAAAGGCCTGCGCCTCTTATTTGCAACTTTAAGGCGATGCCTTTGAAGCCGAAATTTAGTATACCTCTTTCCACTTCATGTTCTCCTGATATATTGGACGAAATCTGGCGAATATTTTCAGAATGCACAAAACTGCGCTTTGTAACAGGAGAACATGCCGTCGAAAGAGATGGCACAAAGTAACGTCTCCGGAGAGCAAATCAAAGAGCGAGGAGTGGCACAGATATTTCGAGACAGTGACTGCTTAACGAAGAGACGCAGAATTTTCGAACGCCTCTTGAAAGGCCTGCGCCTCGTATTGGCACCTTTAAGGCGATGCCTTTGAAGCTCAAATTTAGTATACCTCTTACCATTTCATGTTCTCATGATATATTGGCCAAAATCTGGCGAAAATTTTCAGCATGCACAAAATTGCGCTTTATAACAGGAGAACATGCCGTCGAAAGAAATGGCACAAAGTAAAGTCTCCGGAGAGCAAATCAATGAGCGAGGAATGGCGCAGATGTTTCGAGGCAGTGACTGTTTAACGAAGAGACGCAGAATTTTCGAACGCCTCTTGAAAGGCCTCCGCCTCTTATTTCCAACTTTAAGGCGATGCCTTTGAAGCTGAAATTTAGTATACCTCTTTCCACTTCATGTTCTCCTGATATATTGGACAAAATCTGGCGAATATTTTCAGAATGCACAAAACTGCGCTTTGTAACAGGAGAACATGCCGTCGAAAGAGATGGCACAAAGTAACCTCTCCTGAGAGCAAATTAAAGAGCGAGGAGTGGCACAGATATTTCGAGACAGTGACTGCTTAACGAAGAGACGCAGAATTTTCGAACGCCTCTTGAAAGGCCTGCGCCTCTTATTAGCAACTTTAAGGCGATGCCTTTGAAGCCGAAATTTAGTATACCTCTTTCCACTTCATGTTCTCCTGATATATTGGACGAAATCTGGCGAATATTTTCAGAATGCACAAAACTGCGCTTTGTAACAGGAGAACATGCCGTCGAAAGAGATGGCACAAAGTAACGTCTCCGGAGAGCAAATCAAAGAGCGAGGAGTGGCACAGATATTTCGAGACAGTGACTGCTTAACGAAGAGACGCAGAATTTTCGAACGCCTCTTGAAAGGCCTGCGCCTCTTATTAGCAACTTTAAGGCGATGCCTTTGAATCCGAAATTTAGTATACCTCTTTCCACTTCATGTTCTCATCATATATATTGTCCAAAATCAGGCGAAAATTTCGAGAATGCACAAAATTGCGCTTTATAACAGAAGAACATGCCGTCGAAAGAAATGGCACAAAGTAACGTCTCCGGAGAGCAAATCAAAGAGCGAGAAGTGGCGCAGATGTTTCGAGACAGTGACTGTTTAACGAAGAGACGCAGAATTTTCGAACGCCTCTTCAAAGGCCTGCGCCTCTTATTTGCAACTTTAAGGCGATGCCTTTGAAGACGAAATTTAGTATACCTCTTTCCACTTCATGTTCTCCTGATATATTGGACGAAATCTGGCGAATATTTTCAGAATGCACAAAACTGCGCTTTGTAACAGGAGAACATGCCGTCGAAAGAGATGGCACAAAGTAACGTCTCCGGAGAGCAAATCAAAGAGCGAGGAGTGGCACAGATATTTCGAGACAGTGACTGTTTAACGAAGAGACGCAGAATTTTCGAACGCCTCTTGAAAGGCCTGCGCCTCGTATTGGCACCTTTAAGGCGATGCCTTTGAAGCTCAAATTTAGTATACTTCTTACCATTTCATGTTCTCATGATATATTGGCCAAAATCTGGCGAAAATTTTCAGCATGCACAAAATTGCACTTTATAACAGGAGAACATGCCGTCGAAAGAGATGGCACAAAGTAACCTCTCCGGAGAGCAAATTAAAGAGCGAGGAGTGGCACAGATATTTCGAGACAGTGACTGCTTAACGAAGAGACGCAGAATTTTCGGACGCCTCTTGAAAGGCCTGCGCCTCTTATTAGCAACTTTAAGGCGATGCCTTTGAAGCCGAAATTTAGTATACCTCTTTCCACTTCATGTTGTCCTGATATATTGGACGAAATCTGGCGAATATTTTCAGAATGCACAAAACTGCGCTTTGTAACAGGAGAACATGCCGTCGAAAGAGATGGCACAAAGTAACGTCTCCGGAGAGCAAATTAAAGAGCGAGGAGTGGCACAGATATTTCGAGACAGTGACTGTTTAACGAAGAGACGCAGAATTTTCGAACGCCTCTTGAAAGGCCTGCGCCTCTTATTTGCAACTTTAAGGCGATGCCTTTGAAGACGAAATTTAGTATACCTCTTTCCACTTCATGTTGTCCTGATATATTGGACGAAATCTGGCGAATATTTTCAGAATGCACAAAACTGCGCTTTGTAACAGGAGAACATACCGTCGAAAGAGATGGCACAAAGTAACGTCTCCGGAGAGCAAATCAAAGAGCGAGGAGTGGCACAGATATTTCGAGACAGTTACTGCTTAACGAAGAGACGCAGAATTTTCGAACGCCTCTTGAAAGGCCTGCGCCTCGTATTGGCACCTTTAAGGCGATGCCTTTGAAGCTCAAATTTAGTATACCTCTTACCATTTCATGTTCTCATGATATATTGGCCAAAATCTGGCGAAAATTTTCAGCATGCACAAAATTGCACTTTATAACAGGAGAACATGCCGTCGAAAGAAATGGCACAAAGTAAAGTCTCCGGAGAGCAAATCAATGAGCGAGAAGTGGCGCAGATGTTTCGAGACAGTGACTGTTTAACGAAGAGACGCAGAATTTTCGAACGCCTCTTGAAAGGCCTGCGCCTCGTATTGGCAACTTTAAGGAGATGCCTTTGAAGCTCAAATTTAGTATACCTCTTACCACTTCATGTTCTCCTGATATATTGGCCAAAATCTGTCGAATATTTTCAGAATGCACAAAATTGCGCTTTGTAACAGGAGATCATGCCGTTGAAAGAGATGGCACAAAGTAACGTCTCCGGAGAGCAAATCAAAGAGCGAGGACTGGCGCAGATGTTTCGAGGCAGTGGCTGTTTAACGAAGAGACGCAGAATTTTCGAACGCCTCTTGAAAGGCCTCCGCCTCTTATTTCCAACTTTAAGGCGATGCCTTTGAAGCTGAAATTTAGTATACCTCTTTCCACTTCATGTTCTCCTGATATATTGGACAAAATCTGGCGAATATTTTCAGAATGCACAAAACTGCGCTTTGTAACAGGAGAACATGCCGTCGAAAGAGATGGCACAAAGTAACGTCTCCGGAGAGCAAATCAAAGAGCGAGAAGTGGCGCAGATGTTTCGAGACAGTGACTGTTTAACGAAGAGACGCAGAATTTTCGAACGCCTCTTGAAAGGCCTGCGCCTCGTATTGGCAACTTTAAGGCGATGCCTTTGAAGCCGAAATTTAGTATACCTCTTTCCACTTCATGTTCTCATGATATAGTGGCCAAAATCAGGCGAAAATTTCGAGAATGCACAAAATTGTGCTTTGTAACAGGAGAACATGCCATCGAAAGGGATGGCACAAAGTAACGTCTCCAGAGAGCAAATCAATGAGCGAGATGTGGCGCAGATGATTCGAGGCAGTGACTGTTTAACGAAGAGACGCAGAATTTTCGAACGCCTCTTGAAAGGACTGCGCCTCTTATTAGCAACTTTAAGGCGATGCTTTTCAAGCCGAAATTTAGTATACCCCTTTCCACTTCATGTTCTCATGATATATTGGCCAAAATCAGGCGAAAATTTCGAGAATGCACAAAATTGCGCTTTATAACAGGAGAACATGCCGTCGAAAGAGATGGCACAAAGTAACGTCTCCGGAGAGCAAATCAAAGAGCGAGAAGTGGCGCAGATGTTTCGAGACAGTGACTGTTTAACGAAGAGGCGCAGAATTTTCGAACGCCTCTTGAAAGGCCTGCGCCTCTTATTAGCAACTTTATGGCGATGCCTTTGAAGCCGAAATTTAGTATACCTCTTTCCACTTCGTGTTCTCATGATATAGTGGCCACAATCAGGCGAAAATTTCGAGAATGCACAAAATTGTGCTTTGTAACAGGAGAACATGCCATCGAAAGGGATGGCACAAAGTAACGTCTCCAGAGAGCAAATCAATGAGCGAGAAGTGGCGCAGATGTTTCGAGACAGTGACTGTTTAACGAAGAGACGCAGAATTTTCGAACGCCTATTGAAAGGCCTGCGCCTCTTATTTGCAACTTTAAGGCGATGCCTTTGAAGCCGAAATTTAGTATACCTCTTTCCACTTCATGTTCTCCTGATATATTGGACAAAATCTGTCGAATATTTTCAGAATGCACAAAACTGCGCTTTGTAACAGGAGAACATGCCGTCGAAAGAGATGGCACAAAGTAACGTCTCCGGAGAGCAAATTAAAGAGCGAGGAGTGGCACAGATATTTCGAGACAGTGACTGCTTAACGAAGAGACGCAGAATTTTCGAAAGCCTCTTGAAAGGCCTGCGCCTCTTATTAGCAACTTTAAGGCGATGCTTTTCAAGCCGAAATTTAGTATACCCCTTTCCACTTCATGTTCTCATGATATATTGGCCAAAATCAGGCGAAAATTTCGAGAATGCACAAAATTGCGCTTTATAACAGGAGAACATGCCGTCGAAAGAGATGGCACAAAGTATCGTCTCCGGAGAGCAAATCAAAGAGCGAGAAGTGGCGCAGATATTTCGAGACAGTGACTGTTTAACGAAGAGACGCAGAATTTTCGAACGCCTCTTGAAAGGCCTGCGCCTCTTATTTGCAACTTTAAGGCGATGCCTTTGAAGACGAAATTTAGTATACCTCTTTCCACTTCATGTTGTCCTGATATATTGGACGAAATCTGGCGAATATTTTCAGAATGCACAAAACTGCGCTTTGTAACAGGAGAACATGCCGTCGAAAGAGATGGCACAAAGTAACGTCTCCGGAGAGCAAATTAAAGAGCGAGGAGTGGCACAGATATTTCGAGACAGTGACTGTTTAACGAAGAGACGCAGAATTTTCGAACGCCTCTTGAAAGGCCTGCGCCTCTTATTTGCAACTTTAAGGCGATGCCTTTGAAGACGAAATTTAGTATACCTCTTTCCACTTCATGTTGTCCTGATATATTGGACGAAATCTGGCGAATATTTTCAGAATGCACAAAACTGCGCTTTGTAACTGGAGAACATGCCGTCGAAAGAGATGGCACAAAGTAACGTCTCCGGAGAGCAAATTAAAGAGCGAGGAGTGGCACAGATATTTCGAGACAGTGACTGTTTAACGAAGAGACGCAGAATTTTCGAACGCCTCTTGAAAGGCCTGCGCCTCTTATTGGCAACTTTAAGGAGATGCCTTTGAAGCTCAAATTTAGTATACCTCTTACCACTTCATGTTCTCCTGATATATTGGCCAAAATCTGTCGAATATTTTCAGAATGCACAAAATTGCGCTTTGTAACAGGAGATCATGCCGTTGAAAGAGATGGCACAAAGTAACGTCTCCGGAGAGCAAATCAAAGAGCGAGGACTGGCGCAGATGTTTCGAGGCAGTGACTGTTTAACGAAGAGACGCAGAATTTTCGAACGCCTCTTGAAAGGCCTCCGCCTCTTATTTCCAACTTTAAGGCGATGCCTTTGAAGCTGAAATTTAGTATACCTCTTTCCACTTCATGTTCTCCTGATATATTGGACAAAATCTGGCGAATATTTTCAGAATGCACAAAACTGCGCTTTGTAACAGGAGAACATGCCGTCGAAAGAGATGGCACAAAGTAACGTCTCCGGAGAGCAAATCAAAGAGCGAGGAGTGGCACAGATATTTCGAGACAGTGACTGCTTAACGAAGAGACGCAGAATTTTCGAACGCCTCTTGAAAGGCCTGCGCCTCGTATTGGCAACTTTAAGGCGATGCCTTTGAAGCCGAAATTTAGTATACCTCTTTCCACTTCATGTTCTCATGATATAGTGGCCAAAATCAGGCGAAAATTTCGAGAATGCACAAAATTGTGCTTTGTAACAGGAGAACATGCCATCGAAAGGGATGGCACAAAGTAACGTCTCCAGAGAGCAAATCAATGAGCGAGATGTGGCGCAGATGATTCGAGGCAGTGACTGTTTAACGAAGAGACGCAGAATTTTCGAACGCCTCTTGAAAGGACTGCGCCTCTTATTAGCAACTTTAAGGCGATGCTTTTCAAGCCGAAATTTAGTATACCCCTTTCCACTTCATGTTCTCATGATATATTGGCCAAAATCAGGCGAAAATTTCGAGAATGCACAAAATTGCGCTTTATAACAGGAGAACATGCCGTCGAAAGAGATGGCACAAAGTAACGTCTCCGGAGAGCAAATCAAAGAGCGAGAAGTGGCGCAGATGTTTCGAGACAGTGACTGTTTAACGAAGAGACGCAGAATTTTCGAACGCCTCTTGAAAGGCCTGCGCCTCTTATTAGCAACTTTATGGCGATGCCTTTGAAGCCGAAATTTAGTATACCTCTTTCCACTTCGTGTTCTCATGATATAGTGGCCAAAATCAGGCGAAAATTTCGAGAATGCACAAAATTGTGCTTTGTAACAGGAGAACATGCCATCGAAAGGGATGGCACAAAGTAACGTCTCCAGAGAGCAAATCAATGAGCGAGAAGTGGCGCAGATGTTTCGAGACAGTGACTGCTTAACGAAGAGACGCAGAATTTTCGAACGCCTCTTGAAAGGCCTGCGCCTCTTATTTGCAACTTTAAGGCGATGCCTTTGAAGACGAAATTTAGTATACCTCTTTCCACTTCATGTTGTCCTGATATATTGGACGAAATCTGGCGAATATTTTCAGAATGCACAAAACTGCGCTTTGTAACAGGAGAACATGCCGTCGAAAGAGATGGCACAAAGTAACGTCTCCGGAGAGCAAATTAAAGAGCGAGGAGTGGCACAGATATTTCGAGACAGTGACTGTTTAACGAAGAGACGCAGAATTTTCGAACGCCTCTTGAAAGGCCTGCGCCTCTTATTTGCAACTTTAAGGCGATGCCTTTGAAGACGAAATTTAGTATACCTCTTTCCACTTCATGTTGTCCTGATATATTGGACGAAATCTGGCGAATATTTTCAGAATGCACAAAACTGCGCTTTGTAACAGGAGAACATGCCGTCGAAAGAGATGGCACAAAGTAACGTCTCCGGAGAGCAAATTAAAGAGCGAGGAGTGGCACAGATATTTCGAGACAGTGACTGTTTAACGAAGAGACGCAGAATTTTCGAACGCCTCTTGAAAGGCCTGCGCCTCTTATTGGCAACTTTAAGGAGATGCCTTTGAAGCTCAAATTTAGTATACCTCTTACCACTTCATGTTCTCCTGATATATTGGCCAAAATCTGTCGAATATTTTCAGAATGCACAAAATTGCGCTTTGTAACAGGAGATCATGCCGTTGAAAGAGATGGCACAAAGTAACGTCTCCGGAGAGCAAATCAAAGAGCGAGGACTGGCGCAGATGTTTCGAGGCAGTGACTGTTTAACGAAGAGACGCAGAATTTTCGAACGCCTCTTGAAAGGCCTCCGCCTCTTATTTCCAACTTTAAGGCGATGCCTTTGAAGCTGAAATTTAGTATACCTCTTTCCACTTCATGTTCTCCTGATATATTGGACAAAATCTGGCGAATATTTTCAGAATGCACAAAACTGCGCTTTGTAACAGGAGAACATGCCGCCGAAAGAGATGGCACAAAGTAACGTCTCCGGAGAGCAAATCAAAGAGCGAGGAGTGGCACAGATATTTCGAGACAGTGACTGCTTAACGAAGAGACGCAGAATTTTCGAACGCCTCTTGAAAGGCCTGCGCCTCGTATTGGCAACTTTAAGGCGATGCCTTTGAAGCCGAAATTTAGTATACCTCTTTCCACTTCATGTTCTCATGATATAGTGGCCAAAATCAGGCGAAAATTTCGAGAATGCACAAAATTGTGCTTTGTAACAGGAGAACATGCCATCGAAAGGGATGGCACAAAGTAACGTCTCCAGAGAGCAAATCAATGAGCGAGATGTGGCGCAGATGATTCGAGGCAGTGACTGTTTAACGAAGAGACGCAGAATTTTCGAACGCCTCTTGAAAGGACTGCGCCTCTTATTAGCAACTTTAAGGCGATGCTTTTCAAGCCGAAATTTAGTATACCCCTTTCCACTTCATGTTCTCATGATATATTGGCCAAAATCAGGCGAAAATTTCGAGAATGCACAAAATTGCGCTTTATAACAGGAGAACATGCCGTCGAAAGAGATGGCACAAAGTAACGTCTCCGGAGAGCAAATCAAAGAGCGAGAAGTGGCGCAGATGTTTCGAGACAGTGACTGTTTAACGAAGAGACGCAGAATTTTCGAACGCCTCTTGAAAGGCCTGCGCCTCTTATTAGCAACTTTATGGCGATGCCTTTGAAGCCGAAATTTAGTATACCTCTTTCCACTTCGTGTTCTCATGATATAGTGGCCAAAATCAGGCGAAAATTTCGAGAATGCACAAAATTGTGCTTTGTAACAGGAGAACATGCCATCGAAAGGGATGGCACAAAGTAACGTCTCCAGAGAGCAAATCAATGAGCGAGAAGTGGCGCAGATGTTTCGAGACAGTGACTGTTTAACGAAGAGACGCAGAATTTTCGAACGCCTATTGAAAGGCCTGCGCCTCTTATTTGCAACTTTAAGGCGATGCCTTTGAAGCCGAAATTTAGTATACCTCTTTCCACTTCATGTTCTCCTGATATATTGGACAAAATCTGTCGAATATTTTCAGAATGCACAAAACTGCGCTTTGTAACAGGAGAACATGCCGTCGAAAGAGATGGCACAAAGTAACGTCTCCGGAGAGCAAATTAAAGAGCGAGGAGTGGCACAGATATTTCGAGACAGTGACTGCTTAACGAAGAGACGCAGAATTTTCGAACGCCTCTTGAAAGGCCTGCGCCTCTTATTAGCAACTTTAAGGCGATGCTTTTCAAGCCGAAATTTAGTATACCCCTTTCCACTTCATGTTCTCATGATATATTGGCCAAAATCTGGTGAATATATTCAGAACGCACAAAATTGCGCTTTGTAACAGGAGAACATGCCGTCGAAAGAGATGGCACAAAGTAACTTCTCCGGAGAGCAAATCAAAGAGCGAGAAGTGGCGCAGATGTTTCGAGACAGTTACTGTTTAACGAAGAGACGCAGAATTTTCGAACGCCTCTTGAAAGGCCTGCGCCTCTTATTTGCAACTTTAAGGCGATGCCTTTGAAGCCGAAATTTAGTATACCTCTTTCCACTTCGTGTTCTCATGATATAGTGGCCAAAATCAGGCGAAAGTTTCGAGAATGCACAAAATTGTGCATTGTATCAGGAGAACATGCCATCGAAAGGGATGGCACTAAGTAACGTCTCCGGAGAGCAAATCAATGAGCGAGAAGTGGCGCAGATGTTTCGAGACAGTGACTGTTTAACGAAGAGACGCAGAATTTTCGAACGCCACTTGAAAGGCCTGCGCCTCGTATTGGCAACTTTAAGGAGATGCCTTTGAAGCTCAAATTTAGTATACCTCTTACCACTTCATGTTCTCCTGATATATTGGACAAAATCTGGCGAATAATTTCAGAATGCACAAAACTGCGCTTTGTAACAGGAGAACATGCCGTCGAAAGAGATGGCACAAAGTAACCTCTCCGGAGAGCAAATCAATGAGCGAGAAGTGGCGCAGATGTTTCGAGACAGTGACTGTTTAACGAAGAGACGCAGAATTTTCGAACGCCACTTGAAAGGCCTGCGCCTCGTATTGGCAACTTTAAGGAGATGCCTTTGAAGCTGAAATTTAGTATACCTATTTCCACTTCATGTTCTCCTGATATATTGACCAAAATTTGGTGAATATATTCAGAACGCACAAAATTGCGCTTTGTAACAGAAGAACATGCCGTCGAAAGAAATGGCACAAAGTAACGTCTCCGGAGAGCAAATCAAAGAGCGAGAAGTGGCGCAGATGTTTCGAGACAGTGACTGTTTAACGAAGAGACGCAGAATTTTCGAACGCCTCTTGAAAGGCCTGCGCCTCTTATTAGCAATTTTAAGGCGATGCCTTTGAAGCCGAAATTTAGTATACCTCTTTCCACTTCATGTTCTCATGATATAGTGGCCAAAATCAGGCGAAAATTTCGAGAATGCACAAAATTGTGCTTTGTAACAGGAGAACATGCCATCGAAAGGGATGGCACAAAGTAACGTCTCCAGAGAGCAAATCGATGAGCGAGATGTGGCGCAGATGATTCGAGGCAGTGACTGTTTACCGAAGAGACGCAAAATTTTCGAACGCCTCTTGAAAGGCCTGCGCCTCTTATTAGCAACTTTAAGGCGATGCTTTTAAGCCGAAATTTAGTATACCCCTTTCCACTTCATGTTCCCCTGATATATTGGCCAAAATCTGGTGAATATATTCAGAACGCACAAAATTGAGCTTTGTAACAGGAGAACATGCCGTCGAAAGAGATGGCACAATGTAACGTCTCCGGAGAGCAAATCAAAGAGCGAGAAGTGGCGCAGATGTTTCGAGACAGTGACTGTTTAACGAAGAGACGCAGAATTTTCGAACGCCTCTTGAAAGGCCTGCGCCTCTTATTAGCAACTTTAAGGCGATGCCTTTCAAGCCGAAATTTAGTATACCCCTTTCCACTTCATGTTCTCATGATATATTGGCCAAAATCAGGCGAAAATTTCGAGAATGCAAAAAATTGCGTTTATAACAGGAGAACATGCCGTCGAAAGAAATGGCACAAAAGAAACGTCTCCGGAGAGCAAATCAATGAGCGAGAAGTGGCGCAGATGTTTCGAGGCAGTGACTGTTTAACGAAGAGACGCAGAATTTTCGAACGCGTCTTGAAAGGCCTGCGCCTCTTATTAGCAACTTTAAGGAGATGCCTTTGAAGCTGAAATTTAGTATACCTATTTCCACTTCATGTTCTCCTGATATATTGACCAAAATTTGGTGAATATATTCAGAACGCACAAAATTGCGCTTTGTAACAGAAGAACATGCCGTCGAAAGAAATGGCACAAAGTAACGTCTCCAGAGAGCAAATCAATGAGCGAGATGTGGCGCAGATGATTCGAGGCAGTGACTGTTTAACGAAGAGACGCAAAATTTTCGAACGCCTCTTGAAAGGCCTGCGCCTCTTATTAGCAATTTTAAGGCGATGCCTTTGAAGCCGAAATTTAGTATACCTCTTTCCACTTCATGTTCTCATGATATAGTGGCCAAAATCAGGCGAAAATTTCGAGAATGCACAAAATTGTGCTTTGTAACAGGAGAACATGCCATCGAAAGGGATGGCACAAAGTAACGTCTCCAGAGAGCAAATCAATGAGCGAGATGTGGCGCAGATGATTCGAGGCAGTGACTGTTTAACGAAGAGACGCAAAATTTTCGAACGCCTCTTGAAAGGCCTGCGCCTCTTATTAGCAACTTTAAGGCGATGCTTTTAAGCCGAAATTTAGTATACCCCTTTCCACTTCATGTTCCCCTGATATATTGGCCAAAATCTGGTGAATATATTCAGAACGCACAAAATTGAGCTTTGTAACAGGAGAACATGCCGTCGAAAGAGATGGCACAATGTAACGTCTCCGGAGAGCAAATCAAAGAGCGAGAAGTGGCGCAGATGTTTCGAGACAGTGACTGTTTAACGAAGAGACGCAGAATTTTCGAAAGCCTCTTGAAAGGCCTGCGCCTCTTATTAGCAACTTTAAGGCGATGCCTTTCAAGCCGAAATTTAGTATACCCCTTTCCACTTCATGTTCTCATGATATATTGGCCAAAATCAGGCGAAAATTTCGAGAATGCAAAAAATTGCGTTTATAACAGGAGAACATGCCGTCGAAAGAAATGGCACAAAAGAAACGTCTCCGGAGAGCAAATCAATGAGCGAGAAGTGGCGCAGATGTTTCGAGGCAGTGACTGTTTAACGAAGAGACGCAGAATTTTCGAACGCGTCTTGAAAGGCCTGCGCCTCTTATTAGCAACTTTAAGGCGATGCCTTTGAATCCGAAATTTAGTATACCTATTTCCACTTCATGTTCTCCTGATATATTGGCCAAAATCTGGTGAAAATATTCAGAACGCACAAAATTGCGCTTTGTAACAGGAGAACATGCCGTCGAAAGAGATGGCACAAAGTAACGTCTCCGGAGAGCAAATCAAAGAGCGAGAAGTGGCGCAGATGTTTCGAGACAGTGACTGGTTAACGAAGAGACGCAGAATTTTCGAACGCCTCTTGAAAGGCCTCCGCCTCTTATTTCCAACTTTAAGGCGATGCCTTTGAAGCTGAAATTTAGTATACCTCTTACCACTTCATGTTCTCCTGATATATTGGCCAAAATCTGGCGAATATTTTCAGAATGCACAAAATTGCGCTTTGTAACAGGAGATCATGCCGTTGAAAGAGATGGCACAAAGTAACGTCTCCGGAGAGCAAATCAAAGAGCGAGGACTGGCGCAGATGTTTCGAGACTGTGACTGTTTAACGAAGAGACGCAGAATTTTCGAACGCCTCTTGAAAGGCCTGCGCCTCTTATTAGCAACTTTAAGGCGATGCCTTTGAAGCTGAAATTTAGTATACCTATTTCCACTTCATGTTCTCCTGATATATTGGCCAAAATCGGGTGAATATATTCAGAACGCACAAAATTGCGCTTTGTAACAGGAGAACATGCCGTCGAAAGAGATGGCACAAAGTAACGTCTCCGGAGAGCAAATCAAAGAGCGAGAAGTGGCGCAGATGTTTCGAGACAGTGACTGTTTAACGAAGCGACGCAGAATTTTCGAACGCCTCTTGAAAGGCCTGCGCCTCTTATTAGCAACTTTATGGCGATGCCTTTGAAGCTGACATTTAGTATACCTATTTCCACTTCATGTTCTCATGATATATTGGCCAAAATCTGGCGAAAATTTTCAGAATTCACAAAATTGCGCTTTATAACAGGAGAACATGCCGTCGAAAGAAATGCCACATAGTAACGTCTCCGGAGAGCAAATCAATGAGCGAGAAGTGGCGCAGATGTTTCGAGACAGTGACTGTTTAACGAAGAGACGCAGAATTTTCGAACGCCTCTTGAAAGGCCTGCGCCTCTTATTAGCAACTTTAAGGCGATGCCTTTGAAGCTGAAATTTAGTATACCTATTTCCACTTCATGTTCTCCTGATATATTGGCCAAAATCTGGTGAATATATTCAGAACGCACAAAATTGCGCTTTGTAACAGGAGAACATGCCGTCGAAAGAGATGGCACAAAGTAACGTCTCCGGAGAGCAAATCAAAGAGCGAGAAGTGGCGCAGATGTTTCGAGACAGTGACTGTTTAACGAAGAGACGCAGAATTTTCGAACGCCTCTTGAAAGGCCTGCGCATCTTATTAGCAACTTTATGGCGATGCCTTTGAAGCTGAAATTTAGTATACCCCTTTCCACTTCATGTTCTCATGATATATTGGCCAAAATCAGGCGAAAATTTCGAGAATGCACAAAATTGCGCTTTATAACAGGAGAACATGCCGTCGAAAGAAATGGCACAAAGTAACGTCTCCGGAGAGCAAATTAAAGAGCGAGGAGTGGCACAGATATTTCGAGACAGTGACTGCTTAACGAAGAGACGCAGAATTTTCGAACGCCTCTTGAAAGGCCTGCGCCTCTTATGAGCAACTTTAAGGCGATGCCTTTGAAGCTGAAATTTAGTATACCTATTTCCACTTCATGTTCTCCTGATATATTGGCCAAAATCTGGTGAATATATTCAGAACGCACAAAATTGCGCTTTGTAACAGGAGAACATGCCGTCGAAAGAGATGGCACAAAGTAACTTCTCCGGAGAGCAAATCAAAGAGCGAGAAGTGGCGCAGATGTTTCGAGACAGTTACTGTTTAACGAAGAGACGCAGAATTTTCGAACGCCTCTTGAAAGGCCTGCGCCTCTTATTTGCAACTTTAAGGCGATGCCTTTGAAGCCGAAATTTAGTATACCTCTTTCCACTTCGTGTTCTCATGATATAGTGGCCAAAATCAGGCGAAAGTTTCGAGAATGCACAAAATTGTGCATTGTATCAGGAGAACATGCCATCGAAAGGGATGGCACTAAGTAACGTTTCCGGAGAGCAAATCAATGAGCGAGAAGTGGCGCAGATGTTTCGAGACAGTGACTGTTTAACGAAGAGACGCAGAATTTTCGAACGCCACTTGAAAGGCCTGCGCCTCGTATTGGCAACTTTAAGGAGATGCCTTTGAAGCTCAAATTTAGTATACCTCTTACCACTTCATGTTCTCCTGATATATTGGACAAAATCTGGCGAATAATTTCAGAATGCACAAAACTGCGCTTTGTAACAGGAGAACATGCCGTCGAAAGAGATGGCACAAAGTAACCTCTCCGGAGAGCAAATCAATGAGCGAGAAGTGGCGCAGATGTTTCGAGACAGTGACTGTTTAACGAAGAGACGCAGAATTTTCGAACGCCACTTGAAAGGCCTGCGCCTCGTATTGGCAACTTTAAGGAGATGCCTTTGAAGCTGAAATTTAGTATACCTATTTCCACTTCATGTTCTCCTGATATATTGACCAAAATTTGGTGAATATATTCAGAACGCACAAAATTGCGCTTTGTAACAGAAGAACATGCCGTCGAAAGAAATGGCACAAAGTAACGTCTCCGGAGAGCAAATCAAAGAGCGAGAAGTGGCGCAGATGTTTCGAGACAGTGACTGTTTAACGAAGAGACGCAGAATTTTCGAACGCCTCTTGAAAGGCCTGCGCCTCTTATTAGCAATTTTAAGGCGATGCCATTGAAGCCGAAATTTAGTATACCACTTTCCACTTCATGTTCTCATGATATAGTGGCCAAAATCAGGCGAAAATTTCGAGAATGCACAAAATTGTGCTTTGTAACAGGAGAACATGCCATCGAAAGGGATGGCACAAAGTAACGTCTCCAGAGAGCAAATCAATGAGCGAGATGTGGCGCAGATGATTCGAGGCAGTGACTGTTTAACGAAGAGACGCAAAATTTTCGAACGCCTCTTGAAAGGCCTGCGCCTCTTATTAGCAACTTTAAGGCGATGCTTTTAAGCCGAAATTTAGTATACCCCTTTCCACTTCATGTTCCCCTGATATATTGGCCAAAATCTGGTGAATATATTCAGAACGCACAAAATTGAGCTTTGTAACAGGAGAACATGCCGTCGAAAGAGATGGCACAATGTAACGTCTCCGGAGAGCAAATCAAAGAGCGAGAAGTGGCGCAGATGTTTCGAGACAGTGACTGTTTAACGAAGAGACGCAGAATTTTCGAACGCCTCTTGAAAGGCCTGCGCCTCTTATTAGCAACTTTAAGGCGATGCCTTTCAAGCCGAAATTTAGTATACCCCTTTCCACTTCATGTTCTCATGATATATTGGCCAAAATCAGGCGAAAATTTCGAGAATGCAAAAAATTGCGTTTATAACAGGAGAACATGCCGTCGAAAGAAATGGCACAAAAGAAACGTCTCCGGAGAGCAAATCAATGAGCGAGAAGTGGCGCAGATGTTTCGAGGCAGTGACTGTTTAACGAAGAGACGCAGAATTTTCGAACGCGTCTTGAAAGGCCTGCGCCTCTTATTAGCAACTTTAAGGAGATGCCTTTGAAGCTGAAATTTAGTATACCTATTTCCACTTCATGTTCTCCTGATATATTGACCAAAATTTGGTGAATATATTCAGAACGCACAAAATTGCGCTTTGTAACAGAAGAACATGCCGTCGAAAGAAATGGCACAAAGTAACGTCTCCAGAGAGCAAATCAATGAGCGAGATGTGGCGCAGATGATTCGAGGCAGTGACTGTTTAACGAAGAGACGCAAAATTTTCGAACGCCTCTTGAAAGGCCTGCGCCTCTTATTAGCAATTTTAAGGCGATGCCTTTGAAGCCGAAATTTAGTATACCTCTTTCCACTTCATGTTCTCATGATATAGTGGCCAAAATCAGGCGAAAATTTCGAGAATGCACAAAATTGTGCTTTGTAACAGGAGAACATGCCATCGAAAGGGATGGCACAAAGTAACGTCTCCAGAGAGCAAATCAATGAGCGAGATGTGGCGCAGATGATTCGAGGCAGTGACTGTTTAACGAAGAGACGCAAAATTTTCGAACGCCTCTTGAAAGGCCTGCGCCTCTTATTAGCAACTTTAAGGCGATGCTTTTAAGCCGAAATTTAGTATACCCCTTTCCACTTCATGTTCCCCTGATATATTGGCCAAAATCTGGTGAATATATTCAGAACGCACAAAATTGAGCTTTGTAACAGGAGAACATGCCGTCGAAAGAGATGGCACAATGTAACGTCTCCGGAGAGCAAATCAAAGAGCGAGAAGTGGCGCAGATGTTTCGAGACAGTGACTGTTTAACGAAGAGACGCAGAATTTTCGAACGCCTCTTGAAAGGCCTGCGCCTCTTATTAGCAACTTTAAGGCGATGCCTTTCAAGCCGAAATTTAGTATACCCCTTTCCACTTCATGTTCTCATGATATATTGGCCAAAATCAGGCGAAAATTTCGAGAATGCAAAAAATTGCGTTTATAACAGGAGAACATGCCGTCGAAAGAAATGGCACAAAAGAAACGTCTCCGGAGAGCAAATCAATGAGCGAGAAGTGGCGCAGATGTTTCGAGGCAGTGACTGTTTAACGAAGAGACGCAGAATTTTCGAACGCGTCTTGAAAGGCCTGCGCCTCTTATTAGCAACTTTAAGGCGATGCCTTTGAATCCGAAATTTAGTATACCTATTTCCACTTCATGTTCTCCTGATATATTGGCCAAAATCTGGTGAAAATATTCAGAACGCACAAAATTGCGCTTTGTAACAGGAGAACATGCCGTCGAAAGAGATGGCACAAAGTAACGTCTCCGGAGAGCAAATCAAAGAGCGAGAAGTGGCGCAGATGTTTCGAGACAGTGACTGGTTAACGAAGAGACGCAGAATTTTCGAACGCCTCTTGAAAGGCCTCCGCCTCTTATTTCCAACTTTAAGGCGATGCCTTTGAAGCTGAAATTTAGTATACCTCTTACCACTTCATGTTCTCCTGATATATTGGCCAAAATCTGGCGAATATTTTCAGAATGCACAAAATTGCGCTTTGTAACAGGAGATCATGCCGTTGAAAGAGATGGCACAAAGTAACGTCTCCGGAGAGCAAATCAAAGAGCGAGGACTGGCGCAGATGTTTCGAGACTGTGACTGTTTAACGAAGAGACGCAGAATTTTCGAACGCCTCTTGAAAGGCCTGCGCCTCTTATTAGCAACTTTAAGGCGATGCCTTTGAAGCTGAAATTTAGTATACCTATTTCCACTTCATGTTCTCCTGATATATTGGCCAAAATCGGGTGAATATATTCAGAACGCACAAAATTGCGCTTTGTAACAGGAGAACATGCCGTCGAAAGAGATGGCACAAAGTAACGTCTCCGGAGAGCAAATCAAAGAGCGAGAAGTGGCGCAGATGTTTCGAGACAGTGACTGTTTAACGAAGCGACGCAGAATTTTCGAACGCCTCTTGAAAGGCCTGCGCCTCTTATTAGCAACTTTATGGCGATGCCTTTGAAGCTGACATTTAGTATACCTATTTCCACTTCATGTTCTCATGATATATTGGCCAAAATCTGGCGAAAATTTTCAGAATTCACAAAATTGCGCTTTATAACAGGAGAACATGCCGTCGAAAGAAATGCCACATAGTAACGTCTCCGGAGAGCAAATCAATGAGCGAGAAGTGGCGCAGATGTTTCGAGACAGTGACTGTTTAACGAAGAGACGCAGAATTTTCGAACGCCTCTTGAAAGGCCTGCGCCTCTTATTAGCAACTTTAAGGCGATGCCTTTGAAGCCGAAATTTAGTATACCTCTTACCACTTCATGTTCTCCTGATATATTGGCCAAAATCTGGTGAATATATTCAGAACGCACAAAATTGCGCTTTGTAACAGGAGAACATGCCGTCGAAAGAAATGCCACAAAGTAACGTCTCCGGAGAGCAAATCAATGAGCGAGAAGTGGCGCAGATGTTTCGAGACAGTGACTGGTTAACGAAGAGACGCAGAATTTTCGAACGCCTCTTGAAAGGCCTGCGCCTCTTATTTGCAACTTTAAGGCGATGCCTTTGAAGCCGAAATTTAGTATACCTCTTACCACTTCATGTTCTCCTGATATATTGGCCAAAATCTGGTGAATATATTCAGAACGCACAAACTTGTGCTTTGTAACAGGAGAACATGCCATCGAAAGTGATGGCACAAAGTAACGTCTCCAGAGAGCAAATCAATAAGCGAGATGTGGCGCAGATGATTCGAGGCAGTGACTGTTTAACGAAGAGACGCAGAATTTTCGAACGCGTCTTGAAAGGCCTGCGCCTCGTATTGGCAACTTTAAGGCGATGCCTTTGAAGCTCAAATTTAGTATACCTCTTACCACTTCATGTTCTCCTGATATATTGGCCAAAATCTGGCGAATATTTTCAGAATGCACAAAATTGCGCTTTGTAACAGGAGATCATGCCGTTGATAGAGATGGCACAAAGTAACGTCTCCGGAGAGCAAATCAAAGAGCGAGGACTGGCGCAGATGTTTCGAGACTGTCACTGTTTAACGAAGAGACGCAGAATTTTCGAACGCCTCTTGAAAGGCCTGCGCCTCTTATTGGCAACTTTAAGGCGATGCCTTTGAAGCCGAAATTTAGTATACCTATTTCCACTTCATGTTCTCCTGATATATTGGCCAAAATCTGGCGAAAATTTTCAGAATGCACAAAATTGCGCTTTGTAACAGGAGATCATGCCGTTGAAAGAGATGGCACAAAGTAACGTCTCCGGGGAGCAAATCAAAGAGCGAGGACTGGCGCAGATGTTTCGAGACTGTGACTGTTTAACGAAGAGACGCAGAATTTTCGAACGCCTCTTGAAAGGCCTGCGCCTCTTATTAGCAACTTTAAGGCGATGCCTTTGAAGCTGAAATTTAGTATACCTATTTCCACTTCATGTTCTCCTGATATATTGGCCAAAATCTGGTGAATATATTCAGAACGCACAAAATTGCGCTTTGTAACAGGAGAACATGCCGTCGAAAGAGATGGCACAAAGTAACGTCTCCGGAGAGCAAATCAAAGAGCGAGAAGTGGCGCAGATGTTTCGAGACAGTGACTGTTTAACGAAGAGACGCAGAATTTTCGAACGCCTCTTGAAAGGCCTGCGCATCTTATTAGCAACTTTATGGCGATGCCTTTGAAGCTGAAATTTAGTATACCCCTTTCCACTTCATGTTCTCATGATATATTGGCCAAAATCAGGCGAAAATTTCGAGAATGCACAAAATTGCGCTTTATAACAGGAGAACATGCCGTCGAAAGAAATGGCACAAAGAAACGTCTCCAGAGAGCAAATCAATGAGCGAGATGTGGCGCAGATGATTCGAGGCAGTGACTGTTTAACGAAGAGACGCATAATTTTCGAACGCCTCTTGAAAGGCCTGCGCCTCTTATTAGCAACTTTAAGGCGATGCCTTTGAATCCGAAATTTAGTATACCTCTTTCCACTTCATGTTCTCATCATATATATTGTCCAAAATCAGGCGAAAATTTCGAGAATGCACAAAATTGCGCTTTATAACAGAAGAACATGCCGTCGAAAGAAATGGCACAAAGTAACGTCTCCAGAGAGCAAATCAATGAGCGAGAAGTGGCGCAGATGTTTCGAGACAGTGACTGTTTAACGAAGAGACGCAGAATTTTCGAACGCCTCTTGAAAGGCCTGCGCCTCTTATTTGCAACTTTAAGGCGATGCCTTTGAAGCCGAAATTTAGTATACCTCTTTCCACTTCATGTTCTCCTGATATATTGGACAAAATCTGGCGAATAATTTCGAGAATGCACAAAATTGTGCTTTGTAACAGGAGAACATGCCATCGAAAGGGATGGCACAAAGTAACGTCTCCAGAGAGCAAATCAATGAGCGAGATGTGGCGCAGATGATTCGAGGCAGTGACTGTTTAACGAAGAGACGCAGAATTTTCGAACGCCTCTTGAAAGGCCTGCGCCTCTTATTAGCAACTTTAAGGCGATGCCTTTCAAGCCGAAATTTAGTATACCCCTTTCCACTTCATGTTCTCCTGATATATTGGCCAAAATCTGGTGAATATATTCAGAACGCACAAAATTGCGCTTTGTAACAGGAGAACATGCCGTCGAAAGAGATGGCACAATGTAACGTCTCCGGAGAGCAAATCAAAGAGCGAGAAGTGGCGCAGATGTTTCGAGACTGTGACTGTTTAACGAAGAGACGCAGAATTTTCGAACGCCTCTTGAAAGGCCTGCGCCTCTTATTAGCAACTTTAAGGCGATGCCTTTGAAGCCGAAATTTAGTATACCTCTTTCCACTTCGTGTTCTCATGATATAGTGGCCAAAATCAGGCGAAAATTTCGAGAATGCACAAAATTGCGCTTTGTAACAGGAGAACATGCCGTCGAAAGAGATGGCACAAAGAAACGTCTCCGGAGAGCAAATCAATGAGCGAGAAGTGGCGCAGATGATTCGAGGCAGTGACTGTTTAACGAAGAGACGCAGAATTTTCGAACGCGTCTTGAAAGGCCTGCGCCTCTTATTAGCAACTTTAAGGCGATGCCTTTGAAGCTGAAATTTAGTATACCTATTTCCACTTTATGTTCTCCTGATATATTGGCCAAAATCTGGTGAATATATTCAGAACGCACAAAATTGCGCTTTGTAACAGGAGAACATGCCGTCGAAAGAAATGCCACAAAGTAACGTCTCCGGAGAGCAAATCAATGAGCGAGAAGTGGCGCAGATGTTTCGAGACAGTGACTGTTTAACGAAGAGACGCAGAATTTTCGAACGCCTCTTGAAAGGCCTGCGCCTCTTATTAGCAACTTTAAGGCGATGCCTTTGAAGCTGAAATTTAGTATACCTATTTCCACTTCATGTTCTCCTGATATATTGGCCAAAATCTGGTGAATATATTCAGAACGCACAAAATTGCGCTTTGTAACAGGAGAACATGCCGTCGAAAGAGATGGCACAAAGTAACCTCTCCGGAGAGCAAATTAAAGAGCGAGGAGTGGCACAGATATTTCGAGACAGTGACTGCTTAACGAAGAGACGCAGAATTTTCGAACGCCTCTTGAAAGGCCTGCGCCTCTTATTAGCAACTTTAAGGCGATGCCTTTGAAGCTGAAATTTAGTATACCTATTTCCACTTCATGTTCTCCTGATATATTGGCCAAAATCTGGTGAATATATTCAGAACGCACAAAATTGCGCTTTGTAACAGGAGAACATGCCGTCGAAAGAAATGGCACAAAGTATCGTCTCCGGAGAGCAAATCAAAGAGCGAGAAGTGGCGCAGATGTTTCGAGACAGTGACTGTTTAACGAAGAGACGCAGAATTTTCGAACGCCTCTTGAAAGGCCTGCGCCTCTTATTAGCAATTTTAAGGCGATGCCTTTGAAGCCGAAATTTAGTATACCTCTTTCCACTTCATGTTCTCATGATATAGTGGCCAAAATCAGGCGAAAATTTCGAGAATGCACAAAATTGTGCTTTGTAACAGGAGAACATGCCATCGAAAGGGATGGCACAAAGTAACGTCTCCAGAGAGCAAATCAATGAGCGAGATGTGGCGCAGAAGATTCGAGGCAGTGACTGTTTAACGAAGAGACGCAGAATTTTCGAACGCCTCTTGAAAGGCCTGCGCCTCTTATTAGCAACTTTAAGGCGATGCCTTTCAAGCCGAAATTTAGTATACCCCTTTCCACTTCATGTTCTCCTGATATATTGGCCAAAATCTGGTGAATATATTCAGAACGCACAAAATTGCGCTTTGTAACAGGAGAACATGCCGTCGAAAGAGATGGCACAATGTAACGTCTCCGGAGAGCAAATCAAAGAGCGAAAAGTGGCGCAGATGTTTCGAGACAGTGACTGGTTAACGAATAGACGCAGAATTTTCGAACGCCTCTCGAAAGGCCTGCGCCTCTTATTTACAACTTTAAGGCGATGCATTTGAAGCCGAAATTTAGTATACCTCTTACCACTTCATGTTCTCCTGATATATTGGCCAAAATCTGGCGAATATTTTCAGAATGCACAAAATTGCGCTTTGTAACAGGAGATCATGCCGTTGAAAGAGATGGCACAAAGTAACGTCTCCGGAGAGCAAATCAGAGAGCGAGGACTGGCGCAGATGTTTCGAGACTGTGACTGTTTAACGAAGAGACGCAGAATTTTCGAACGCCTCTTGAAAGGCCTGCGCCTCTTATTAGCAACTTTAAGGCGATGCCTTTGAAGCCGAAATTTAGTATACCTCTTTCCACTTCGTGTTCTCATGATATAGTGGCCAAAATCAGGCGAAAATTTCGAGAATGCACAAAATTGCGCTTTGTAACAGGAGAACATGCCGTCGAAAGAGATGGCACAAAGAAACGTCTCCGGAGAGCAAATCAATGAGCGAGAAGTGGCGCAGATGATTCGAGGCAGTGACTGTTTAACGAAGAGACGCAGAATTTTCGAACGCGTCTTGAAAGGCCTGCGCCTCTTATTAGCAACTTTAAGGCGATGCCTTTGAAGCTGAAATTTAGTATACCTATTTCCACTTTATGTTCTCCTGATATATTGGCCAAAATCTGGTGAATATATTCAGAACGCACAAAATTGCGCTTTGTAACAGGAGAACATGCCGTCGAAAGAAATGCCACAAAGTAACGTCTCCGGAGAGCAAATCAATGAGCGAGAAGTGGCGCAGATGTTTCGAGACAGTGACTGTTTAACGAAGAGACGCAGAATTTTCGAACGCCTCTTGAAAGGCCTGCGCCTCTTATTAGCAACTTTAAGGCGATGCCTTTGAAGCCGAAATTTGGTATACCTCTTTCCACTTCATGTTCTCATGATATAGTGGCCAAAATCAGGCGAAAATTTCGAGAATGCACAAAATTGTGCTTTGTAACAGGAGAACATGCCATCGAAAGGGATGGCACAAAGTAACGTCTCCAGAGAGCAAATCAATGAGCGAGATGTGGCGCAGATGATTCGAGGCAGTGACTGTTTAACGAAGAGACGCAGAATTTTCGAACGCCTCTTGAAAGGCCTGCGCCTCTTATTAGCAACTTTAAGGCGATGCCTTTCAAGCCGAAATTTAGTATACCCCTTTCCACTTCATGTTCTCATGATATATTGGCCAAAATCAGGCGAATATTTTCAGAATGCACAAAATTGCGCTTTGTAACAGGAGATCATGCCGTTGAAAGAGATGGCACAAAGTAACGTCTCCGGAGAGCAAATCAAAGAGCGAGGACTGGCGCAGATGTTTCGAGACTGTGACTGTTTAACGAAGAGACGCAGAATTTTCGAACGCCTCTTGAAAGGCCTGCGCCTCTTATTAGCAACTTTAAGGCGATGCCTTTGAAGCTGAAATTTAGTATACCTATTTCCACTTCATGTTCTCCTGATATATTGGCCAAAATCTGGTGAATATATTCAGAACGCACAAAATTGCGCTTTGTAACAGGAGAACATGCCATCGAAAGGGATGGCACAAAGTAACGTCTCCAGAGAGCAAATCAATGAGCGAGATGTGGCGCAGATGATTCGAGGCAGTGACTGTTTAACGAAGAGACGCAGAATTTTCGAACGCCTCCTGAAAGGCCTGCGCCTCTTATTAGCAACTTTATGGCGATGCCTTTGAAGCTGAAATTTAGTATACCTATTTCCACTTCATGTTCTCATGATATATTGGCCAAAATCTGGCGAAAATTTTCAGAATTCACAAAATTGCGCTTTATAACAGGAGAACATGCCTTCGAAAGAAATGCCACAAAGTAACGTCTCCGGAGAGCAAATCAATGAGCGAGAAGTGGCGCAGATGTTTCGAGACAGTGACTGTTTAACGAAGAGACGCAGAATTTTCGAACGCCTCTTGAAAGGCCTCCGCCTCTTATTAGCAACTTTAAGGCGATGCCTTTGAAGCCGAAATTTGGTATACCTCTTTCCACTTCATGTTCTCATGATATAGTGGCCAAAATCAGGCGAAAATTTCGAGAATGCACAAAATCGTGCTTTGTAGCAGGAGAACATGCCATCGAAAGGGATCGCACAAAGTAACGTCTCCAGAGAGCAAATCAATGAGCGAGATGTGGCGCAGATGATTCGAGGCAGTGACTGTTTAACGAAGAGACGCAGAATTTTCGAACGCCTCTTGAAAGGCCTGCGCCTGTTATTAGCAACTTTAAGGCGATGCCTTTCAAGCCGAAATTTAGTATACCCCTTTCCACTTCATGTTCTCATGATATATTGGCCAAAATCAGGCGAAAATTTCGAGAATGCAAAAAATTGCGTTTATAACAGGAGAACATGCCGTCGAAAGAAATGGCACAAAAGAAACGTCTCCGGAGAGCAAATCAATGAGCGAGAAGTGGCGCAGATGTTTCGAGGCAGTGACTGTTTAACGAAGAGACGCAGAATTTTCGAACGCGTCTTGAAAGGCCTGCGCCTCTTATTAGCAACTTTAAGGCGATGCCTTTGAATCCGAAATTTAGTATACCTATTTCCACTTCATGTTCTCCTGATATATTGGCCAAAATCTGGTGAAAATATTCAGAACGCACAAAATTGCGCTTTGTAACAGGAGAACATGCCGTCGAAAGAGATGGCACAAAGTAACGTCTCCGGAGAGCAAATCAAAGAGCGAGAAGTGGCGCAGATGTTTCGAGACAGTGACTGGTTAACGAAGAGACGCAGAATTTTCGAACGCCTCTTGAAAGGCCTGCGCCTCTTATTTGCAACTTTAAGGCGATGCCTTTGAAGCCGAAATTTAGTATACCTCTTACCACTTCATGTTCTCCTGATATATTGGCCAAAATCTGGCGAATATTTTCAGAATGCACAAAATTGCGCTTTGTAACAGGAGAACATGCCGTCGAAAGAGATGGCACAAAGTAACCTCTCCGGAGAGCAAATTAAAGAGCGAGGAGTGGCACAGATATTTCGAGACTGTGACTGTTTAACGAAGAGACGCAGAATTTTCGAACGCCTCTTGAAAGGCCTGCGCCTCTTATTAGCAACTTTAAGGCGATGCCTTTGAAGCCGAAATTTAGTATACCTCTTTCCACTTCGTGTTCTCATGATATAGTGGCCAAAATCAGGCGAAAATTTCGAGAATGCACAAAATTGCGCTTTGTAACAGGAGAACATGTCGTCGAAAGAGATGGCACAAAGAAACGTCTCCGGAGAGCAAATCAATGAGCGAGAAGTGGCGCAGATGATTCGAGGCAGTGACTGTTTAACGAAGAGACGCAGAATTTTCGAACGCGTCTTGAAAGGCCTGCGCCTCTTATTAGCAACTTTAAGGCGATGCCTTTGAAGCTGAAATTTAGTATACCTATTTCCACTTTATGTTCTCCTGATATATTGGCCAAAATCTGGTGAATATATTCAGAACGCACAAAATTGCGCTTTGTAACAGGAGAACATGCCGTCGAAAGAAATGCCACAAAGTAACGTCTCCGGAGAGCAAATCAATGAGCGAGAAGTGGCGCAGATGTTTCGAGACAGTGACTGTTTAACGAAGAGACGCAGAATTTTCGAACGCCTCTTGAAAGGCCTGCGCCTCTTATTAGCAACTTTAAGGCGATGCCTTTGAAGCCGAAATTTGGTATACCTCTTTCCACTTCATGTTCTCATGATATATTGGCCAAAATCAGGCGAATATTTTCAGAATGCACAAAATTGCGCTTTGTAACAGGAGATCATGCCGTTGAAAGAGATGGCACAAAGTAACGTCTCCGGAGAGCAAATCAAAGAGCGAGGACTGGCGCAGATGTTTCGAGACTGTGACTGTTTAACGAAGAGACGCAGAATTTTCGAACGCCTCTTGAAAGGCCTGCGCCTCTTATTAGCAACTTTAAGGCGATGCCTTTGAAGCTGAAATTTAGTATACCTATTTCCACTTCATGTTCTCCTGATATATTGGCCAAAATCTGGTGAATATATTCAGAATTCACAAAATTGCGCTTTATAACAGGAGAACATGCCGTCGAAAGAAATGCCACAAAGTAACGTCTCCGGAGAGCAAATCAATGAGCGAGAAGTGGCGCAGATGTTTCGAGACAGTGACTGTTTAACGAAGAGACGCAGAATTTTCGAACGCCTCTTGAAAGGCCTGCGCCTGTTATTAGCAACTTTAAGGCGATGCCTTTGAAGCCGAAATTTGGTATACCTCTTTCCACTTCATGTTCTCATGATATAGTGGCCAAAATCAGGCGAAAATTTCGAGAATGCACAAAATCGTGCTTTGTAGCAGGAGAACATGCCATCGAAAGGGATCGCACAAAGTAACGTCTCCAGAGAGCAAATCAATGAGCGAGATGTGGCGCAGATGATTCGAGGCAGTGACTGTTTAACGAAGAGACGCAGAATTTTCGAACGCCTCTTGAAAGGCCTGCGCCTGTTATTAGCAACTTTAAGGCGATGCCTTTCAAGCCGAAATTTAGTATACCCCTTTCCACTTCATGTTCTCATGATATATTGGCCAAAATCAGGCGAAAATTTCGAGAATGCAAAAAATTGCGTTTATAACAGGAGAACATGCCGTCGAAAGAAATGGCACAAAAGAAACGTCTCCGGAGAGCAAATCAATGAGCGAGAAGTGGCGCAGATGTTTCGAGGCAGTGACTGTTTAACGAAGAGACGCAGAATTTTCGAACGCGTCTTGAAAGGCCTGCGCCTCTTATTAGCAACTTTAAGGCGATGCCTTTGAATCCGAAATTTAGTATACCTATTTCCACTTCATGTTCTCCTGATATATTGGCCAAAATCTGGTGAAAATATTCAGAACGCACAAAATTGCGCTTTGTAACAGGAGAACATGCCGTCGAAAGAGATGGCACAAAGTAACGTCTCCGGAGAGCAAATCAAAGAGCGAGAAGTGGCGCAGATGTTTCGTGACAGTGACTGGTTAACGAAGAGACGCAGAATTTTCGAACGCCTCTTGAAAGGCCTGCGCCTCTTATTTGCAACTTTAAGGCGATGCCTTTGAAGCCGAAATTTAGTATACCTCTTACCACTTCATGTTCTCCTGATATATTGGCCAAAATCTGGCGAATATTTTCAGAATGCACAAAATTGCGCTTTGTAACAGGAGAACATGCCGTCGAAAGAGATGGCACAAAGTAACCTCTCCGGAGAGCAAATTAAAGAGCGAGGAGTGGCACAGATATTTCGAGACAGTGACTGCTTAACGAAGAGACGCAGAATTTTCGAACGCCTCTTGAAAGGCCTGCGCCTCTTATTAGCAACTTTAAGGCGATGCCTTTGAAGCTGAAATTTAGTATACCTATTTCCACTTCATGTTCTCCTGATATATTGGCCAAAATCTGGTGAATATATTCAGAACGCACAAAATTGCGCTTTGTAACAGGAGAACATGCCGTCGAAAGAAATGGCACAAAGTAACGTCTCCGGAGAGCAAATCAAAGAGCGAGAAGTGGCGCAGATGTTTCGAGACAGTGACTGTTTAACGAAGAGACGCAGAATTTTCGAACGCCTCTTGAAAGGCCTGCGCCTCTTATTAGCAATTTTAAGGCGATGCCTTTGAAGCCGAAATTTAGTATACCTCTTTCCACTTCATGTTCTCATGATATAGTGGCCAAAATCAGGCGAAAATTTCGAGAATGCACAAAATTGTGCTTTGTAACAGGAGAACATGCCATCGAAAGGGATGGCACAAAGTAACGTCTCCAGAGAGCAAATCAATGAGCGAGATGTGGCGCAGAAGATTCGAGGCAGTGACTGTTTAACGAAGAGACGCAGAATTTTCGAACGCCTCTTGAAAGGCCTGCGCCTCTTATTAGCAACTTTAAGGCGATGCCTTTCAAGCCGAAATTTAGTATACCCCTTTCCACTTCATGTTCTCCTGATATATTGGCCAAAATCTGGTGAATATATTCAGAACGCACAAAATTGCGCTTTGTAACAGGAGAACATGCCGTCGAAAGAGATGGCACAATGTAACGTCTCCGGAGAGCAAATCAAAGAGCGAGAAGTGGCGCAGATGTTTCGAGACAGTGACTGGTTAACGAATAGACGCAGAATTTTCGAACGCCTCTTGAAAGGCCTGCGCCTCTTATTTACAACTTTAAGGCGATGCATTTGAAGCCGAAATTTAGTATACCTCTTACCACTTCATGTTCTCCTGATATATTGGCCAAAATCTGGCGAATATTTTCAGAATGCACAAAATTGCGCTTTGTAACAGGAGACCATGCCGTTGAAAGAGATGGCACAAAGTAACGTCTCCGGAGAGCAAATCAGAGAGCGAGGACTGGCGCAGATGTTTCGAGACTGTGACTGTTTAACGAAGAGACGCAGAATTTTCGAACGCCTCTTGAAAGGCCTGCGCCTCTTATTAGCAACTTTAAGGCGATGCCTTTGAAGCCGAAATTTAGTATACCTCTTTCCACTTCGTGTTCTCATGATATAGTGGCCAAAATCAGGCGAAAATTTCGAGAATGCACAAAATTGCGCTTTGTAACAGGAGAACATGTCGTCGAAAGAGATGGCACAAAGAAACGTCTCCGGAGAGCAAATCAATGAGCGAGAAGTGGCGCAGATGATTCGAGGCAGTGACTGTTTAACGAAGAGACGCAGAATTTTCGAACGCGTCTTGAAAGTCCTGCGCCTCTTATTAGCAACTTTAAGGCGATGCCTTTGAAGCTGAAATTTAGTATACCTATTTCCACTTTATGTTCTCCTGATATATTGGCCAAAATCTGGTGAATATATTCAGAACGCACAAAATTGCGCTTTGTAACAGGAGAACATGCCGTCGAAAGAAATGCCACAAAGTAACGTCTCCGGAGAGCAAATCAATGAGCGAGAAGTGGCGCAGATGTTTCGAGACAGTGACTGTTTAACGAAGAGACGCAGAATTTTCGAACGCCTCTTGAAAGGCCTGCGCCTCTTATTAGCAACTTTAAGGCGATGCCTTTGAAGCCGAAATTTGGTATACCTCTTTCCACTTCATGTTCTCATGATATATTGGCCAAAATCAGGCGAATATTTTCAGAATGCACAAAATTGCGCTTTGTAACAGGAGATCATGCCGTTGAAAGAGATGGCACAAAGTAACGTCTCCGGAGAGCAAATCAAAGAGCGAGGACTGGCGCAGATGTTTCGAGACTGTGACTGTTTAACGAAGAGACGCAGAATTTTCGAACGCCTCTTGAAAGGCCTGCGCCTCTTATTAGCAACTTTAAGGCGATGCCTTTGAAGCTGAAATTTAGTATACCTATTTCCACTTCATGTTCTCCTGATATATTGGCCAAAATCTGGTGAATATATTCAGAACGCACAAAATTGCGCTTTGTAACAGGAGAACATGCCATCGAAAGGGATGGCACAAAGTAACGTCTCCAGAGAGCAAATCAATGAGCGAGATGTGGCGCAGATGATTCGAGGCAGTGACTGTTTAACGAAGAGACGCAGAATTTTCGAACGCCTCCTGAAAGGCCTGCGCCTCTTATTAGCAACTTTATGGCGATGCCTTTGAAGCTGAAATTTAGTATACCTATTTCCACTTCATGTTCTCATGATATATTGGCCAAAATCTGGCGAAAATTTTCAGAATTCACAAAATTGCGCTTTATAACAGGAGAACATGCCGTCGAAAGAAATGCCACAAAGTAACGTCTCCGGAGAGCAAATCAATGAGCGAGAAGTGGCGCAGATGTTTCGAGACAGTGACTGTTTAACGAAGAGACGCAGAATTTTCGAACGCCTCTTGAAAGGCCTCCGCCTCTTATTAGCAACTTTAAGGCGATGCCTTTGAAGCCGAAATTTGGTATACCTCTTTCCACTTCATGTTCTCATGATATAGTGGCCAAAATCAGGCGAAAATTTCGAGAATGCACAAAATCGTGCTTTGTAGCAGGAGAACATGCCATCGAAAGGGATCGCACAAAGTAACGTCTCCAGAGAGCAAATCAATGAGCGAGATGTGGCGCAGATGATTCGAGGCAGTGACTGTTTAACGAAGAGACGCAGAATTTTCGAACGCCTCTTGAAAGGCCTGCGCCTGTTATTAGCAACTTTAAGGCGATGCCTTTCAAGCCGAAATTTAGTATACCCCTTTCCACTTCATGTTCTCATGATATATTGGCCAAAATCAGGCGAAAATTTCGAGAATGCAAAAAATTGCGTTTATAACAGGAGAACATGCCGTCGAAAGAAATGGCACAAAAGAAACGTCTCCGGAGAGCAAATCAATGAGCGAGAAGTGGCGCAGATGTTTCGAGGCAGTGACTGTTTAACGAAGAGACGCAGAATTTTCGAACGCGTCTTGAAAGGCCTGCGCCTCTTATTAGCAACTTTAAGGCGATGCCTTTGAATCCGAAATTTAGTATACCTATTTCCACTTCATGTTCTCCTGATATATTGGCCAAAATCTGGTGAAAATATTCAGAACGCACAAAATTGCGCTTTGTAACAGGAGAACATGCCGTCGAAAGAGATGGCACAAAGTAACGTCTCCGGAGAGCAAATCAAAGAGCGAGAAGTGGCGCAGATGTTTCGAGACAGTGACTGGTTAACGAAGAGACGCAGAATTTTCGAACGCCTCTTGAAAGGCCTGCGCCTCTTATTTGCAACTTTAAGGCGATGCCTTTGAAGCCGAAATTTAGTATACCTCTTACCACTTCATGTTCTCCTGATATATTGGCCAAAATCTGGCGAATATTTTCAGAATGCACAAAATTGCGCTTTGTAACAGGAGATCATGCCGTTGAAAGAGATGGCACAAAGTAACGTCTCCGGAGAGCAAATCAAAGAGCGAGGACTGGCGCAGATGTTTCGAGACTGTGACTGTTTAACGAAGAGACGCAGAATTTTCGAACGCCTCTTGAAAGGCCTGCGCCTCTTATTAGCAACTTTAAGGCGATGCCTTTGAAGCTGAAATTTAGTATACCTATTTCCACTTCATGTTCTCCTGATATATTGGCCAAAATCTGGTGAATATATTCAGAACGCACAAAATTGCGCTTTGTAACAGGAGAACATGCCGTCGAAAGAGATGGCACAAAGTAACGTCTCCGGAGAGCAAATCAAAGAGCGAGAAGTGGCGCAGATGTTTCGAGACAGTGACTGTTTAACGAAGAGACGCAGAATTTTCGAACGCCTCTTGAAAGGCCTGCGCCTCTTATTAGCAACTTTATGGCGATGCCTTTGAAGCTGAAATTTAGTATACCTATTTCCACTTCATGTTCTCATGATATATTGGCCAAAATCTGGCGAAAATTTTCAGAATTCACAAAATTGCGCTTTATAACAGGAGAACATGCCGTCGAAAGAAATGCCACAAAGTAACGTCTCCGGAGAGCAAATCAATGAGCGAGAAGTGGCGCAGATGTTTCGAGACAGTGACTGTTTAACGAAGAGACGCAGAATTTTCGAACGCCTCTTGAAAGGCCTGCGCCTCTTATTAGCAACTTTAAGGCGATGCCTTTGAAGCCGAAATTTAGTATACCTCTTACCACTTCATGTTCTCCTGATATATTGGCCAAAATCTGGTGAATATATTCAGAACGCACGAAATTGCGCTTTGTAACAGTAGAACATGCCGTCGAAAGAGATGGCACAAAGTAACGTCTCCGGAGAGCAAATCAAAGAGCGAGAAGTGGCGCAGATGTTTCGAAGCAGTGACTGGTTAACGAAGAGACGCAGAATTTTCGAACGCCTCTTGAAAGGCCTGCGCCTCTTATTTGCAACTTTAAGGCGATGCCTTTGAAGCCGAAATTTAGTATACCTCTTACCACTTCATGTTCTCCTGATATATTGGCCAAAATCTGGTGAATATATTCAGAACGCACAAAATTGCGCTTTGTAACAGGAGAACATGCCGTCGAAAGAAATGCCACAAAGTAACGTCTCCGGAGAGCAAATCAATGAGCGAGAAGTGGCGCAGATGTTTCGAGACAGTGACTGTTTAACGAAGAGACGCAGAATTTTCGAACGCCTCTTGAAAGGCCTGCGCCTCTTATTAGCAACTTTAAGGCGATGCCTTTGAAGCCGAAATTTGGTATACCTCTTTCCACTTCATGTTCTCATGATATAGTGGCCAAAATCAGGCGAAAATTTCGAGAATGCACAAAATTGTGCTTTGTAACAGGAGAACATGCCATCGAAAGTGATGGCACAAAGTAACGTCTCCAGAGAGCAAATCAATGAGCGAGATGTGGCGCAGATGATTCGAGGCAGTGACTGTTTAACGAAGAGACGCAGAATTTTCGAACGCCTCTTGAAAGGCCTGCGCCTCTTATTAGCAACTTTAAGGCGATGCCTTTCAAGCCGAAATTTAGTATACCCCTTTCCACTTCATGTTCTCATGATATATTGGCCAAAATCAGGCGAAAATTTCGAGAATGCACAAAATTGCGCTTTATAACAGGAGAACATGCCATCGAAAGTGTTGGCACAAAGTAACGTCTCCAGAGAGCAAATCAATGAGCGAGATGTGGCGCAGATGATTCGAGGCAGTGACTGTTTAACGAAGAGACGCAGAATTTTCGAACGCCTCTTGAAAGGCCTGCGCCTCTTATTAGCAACTTTAAGGCGATGCCTTTCAAGCCGAAATTTAGTATACCCCTTTCCACTTCATGTTCTCATGATATATTGGCCAAAATCAGGCGAAAATTTCGAGAATGCACAAAATTGCGCTTTATAACAGGAGAACATGCCGCCGAAAGAAATGGCACAAAGAAACGTCTCCGGAGAGCAAATCAATGAGCGAGAAGTGGCGGAGATGTTTCGAGGCAGTGACTGTTTAACGAAGAGACGCAGAATTTTCGAACGCGTCTTGAAAGGCCTGCGCCTCTTATTAGCAACTTTAAGGCGATGCCTTTGAATCCGAAATTTAGTATACCTATTTCCACTTCATGTTCTCCTGATATATTGGCCAAAATCTGGCGAATATTTTCAGAATGCACAAAATTGCGCTTTGTAACAGGAGATCATGCCGTTGAAAGAGATGGCACAAAGTAACGTCTCCGGAGAGCAAATCAAAGAGCGAGGACTGGCGCAGATGTTTCGAGACTGTGACTGTTTAACGAAGAGACGCAGAATTTTCGAACGCCTCTTGAAAGGCCTGCGCCTCTTATTAGCAACTTTAAGGCGATGCCTTTGAAGCTGAAATTTAGTATACCTATTTCCACTTCATGTTCTCCTGATATATTGGCCAAAATCTGGTGAATATATTCAGAACGCACAAAATTGCGCTTTGTAACAGGAGAACATGCCGTCGAAAGAGATGGCACAAAGTAACGTCTCCGGAGAGCAAATCAAAGAGCGAGAAGTGGCGCAGATGTTTCGAGACAGTGACTGTTTAACGAAGAGACGCAGAATTTTCGAACGCCTCTTGAAAGGCCTGCGCATCTTATTAGCAACTTTATGGCGATGCCTTTGAATCCGAAATTTAGTATACCTATTTCCACTTCATGTTCTCCTGATATATTGGCCAAAATCTGGCGAATATTTTCAGAATGCACAAAATTGCGCTTTGTAACAGGAGATCATGCCGTTGAAAGAGATGGCACAAAGTAACGTCTCCGGAGAGCAAATCAAAGAGCGAGGACTGGCGCAGATGTTTCGAGACTGTGACTGTTTAACGAAGAGACGCAGAATTTTCGAACGCCTCTTGAAAGGCCTGCGCCTCTTATTAGCAACTTTAAGGCGATGCCTTTGAAGCTGAAATTTAGTATACCTATTTCCACTTCATGTTCTCCTGATATAGTGGCCAAAATCAGGCGAAAATTTCGAGAATGCACAAAATTGTGCTTTGTAGCAGGAGAACATGCCATCGAAAGGGATCGCACAAAGTAACGTCTCCAGAGAGCAAATCAATGAGCGAGATGTGGCGCAGATGATTCGAGGCAGTGACTGTTTAACGAAGAGACGCAGAATTTTCGAACGCCTCTTGAAAGGCCTGCGCCTCTTATTAGCAACTTTAAGGCGATGCCTTTCAAGCCGAAATTTAGTATACCCCTTTCCACTTCATGTTCTCATGATATATTGGACAAAATCAGGCGAAAATTTCGAGAATGCAAAAAATTGCGTTTATAACAGGAGAACATGCCGTCGAAAGAAATGGCACAAAAGAAACGTCTCCGGAGAGCAAATCAATGAGCGAGAAGTGGCGCAGATGTTTCGAGGCAGTGACTGTTTAACGAAGAGACGCAGAATTTTCGAACGCGTCTTGAAAGGCCTGCGCCTCTTATTAGCAACTTTAAGGCGATGCCTTTGAATCCGAAATTTAGTATACCTATTTCCACTTCATGTTCTCCTGATATATTGGCCAAAATCTGGTGAAAATATTCAGAACGCACAAAATTGCGCTTTGTAACAGGAGAACATGCCGTCGAAAGAGATGGCACAAAGTAACGTCTCCGGAGAGCAAATCAAAGAGCGAGAAGTGGCGCAGATGTTTCGAGACAGTGACTGGATAACGAAGAGACGCAGAATTTTCGAACGCCTCTTGAAAGGCCTGCGCCTCTTATTTGCAACTTTAAGGCGATGCCTTTGAAGCCGAAATTTAGTATACCTCTTACCACTTCATGTTCTCCTGATATATTGGCCAAAATCTGGCGAATATTTTCAGAATGCACAAAATTGCGCTTTGTAACAGGAGATCATGCCGTTGAAAGAGATGGCACAAAGTAACGTCTCCGGAGAGCAAATCAAAGAGCGAGGACTGGCGCAGATGTTTCGAGACTGTGACTGTTTAACGAAGAGACGCAGAATTTTCGAACGCCTCTTGAAAGGCCTGCGCCTCTTATTAGCAACTTTAAGGCGATGCCTTTGAAGCTGAAATTTAGTATACCTATTTCCACTTCATGTTCTCCTGATATATTGGCCAAAATCTGGTGAATATATTCAGAACGCACAAAATTGCGCTTTGTAACAGGAGAACATGCCGTCGAAAGAGATGGCACAAAGTAACGTCTCCGGAGAGCAAATCAAAGAGCGAGAAGTGGCGCAGATGTTTCGAGACAGTGACTGTTTAACGAAGAGACGCAGAATTTTCGAACGCCTCTTGAAAGGCCTGCGCCTCTTATTAGCAACTTTATGGCGATGCCTTTGAAGCTGAAATTTAGTATACCTATTTCCACTTCATGTTCTCATGATATATTGGCCAAAATCTGGCGAAAATTTTCAGAATTCACAAAATTGCGCTTTATAACAGGAGAACATGCCGTCGAAAGAAATGCCACAAAGTAACGTCTCCGGAGAGCAAATCAATGAGCGAGAAGTGGCGCAGATGTTTCGAGACAGTGACTGTTTAACGAAGAGACGCAGAATTTTCGAACGCCTCTTGAAAGGCCTGCGCCTCTTATTAGCAACTTTAAGGCGATGCCTTTGAAGCCGAAATTTAGTATACCTCTTACCACTTCATGTTCTCCTGATATATTGGCCAAAATCTGGTGAATATATTCAGAACGCACGAAATTGCGCTTTGTAACAGGAGAACATGCCGTCGAAAGAGATGGCACAAAGTAACGTCTCCGGAGAGCAAATCAAAGAGCGAGAAGTGGCGCAGATGTTTCGAGACAGTGACTGGTTAACGAAGAGACGCAGAATTTTCGAACGCCTCTTGAAAGGCCTGCGCCTCTTATTTGCAACTTTAAGGCGATGCCTTTGAAGCCGAAATTTAGTATACCTCTTACCACTTCATGTTCTCCTGATATATTGGCCAAAATCTGGTGAATATATTCAGAACGCACAAAATTGCGCTTTGTAACAGGAGAACATGCCGTCGAAAGAGATGGCACAAAGTAACGTCTCCGGAGAGCAAATCAATGAGCGAGAAGTGGCGCAGATGTTTCGAGACAGTGACTGTTTAACGAAGAGACGCAGAATTTTCGAACGCCTCTTGAAAGGCCTGCGCCTCTTATTAGCAACTTTAAGGCGATGCCTTTGAAGCCGAAATTTGGTATACCTCTTTCCACTTCATGTTCTCATGATATAGTGGCCAAAATCAGGCGAAAATTTCGAGAATGCACAAAATTGTGCTTTGTAACAGGAGAACATGCCATCGAAAGTGATGGCACAAAGTAACGTCTCCAGAGAGCAAATCAATGAGCGAGATGTGGCGCAGATGATTCGAGGCAGTGACTGTTTAACGAAGAGACGCAGAATTTTCGAACGCCTCTTGAAAGGCCTGCGCCTCTTATTTGCAACTTTAAGGCGATGCCTTTGAAGCCGAAATTTAGTATACCTCTTACCACTTCATGTTCTCCTGATATATTGGCCAAAATCTGGTGAATATATTCAGAACGCACAAAATTGCGCTTTGTAACAGGAGAACATGCCGTCGAAAGAAATGCCACAAAGTAACGTCTCCGGAGAGCAAATCAATGAGCGAGAAGTGGCGCAGATGTTTCGAGACAGTGACTGTTTAACGAAGAGACGCAGAATTTTCGAACGCCTCTTGAAAGGCCTGCGCCTCTTATTAGCAACTTTAAGGCGATGCCTTTGAAGCCGAAATTTGGTATACCTCTTTCCACTTCATGTTCTCATGATATAGTGGCCAAAATCAGGCGAAAATTTCGAGAATGCACAAAATTGTGCTTTGTAACAGGAGAACATGCCATCGAAAGTGATGGCACAAAGTAACGTCTCCAGAGAGCAAATCAATGAGCGAGATGTGGCGCAGATGATTCGAGGCAGTGACTGTTTAACGAAGAGACGCAGAATTTTCGAACGCCTCCTGAAAGGCCTGCGCCTCTTATTAGCAACTTTAAGATGATGCCTTTCAAGCCGAAATTTAGTATACCCCTTTCCACTTCATGTTCTCATGATATATTGGCCAAAATCAGGCGAAAATTTCGAGAATGCACAAAATTGCGCTTTATAACAGGAGAACATGCCGCCGAAAGAAATGGCACAAAGAAACGTCTCCGGAGAGCAAATCAATGAGCGAGATGTGGCGCAGATGATTCGAGGCAGTGACTGTTTAACGAAGAGACGCAGAATTTTCGAACGCCTCTTGAAAGGCCTGCGCCTCTTATTAGCAACTTTAAGGCGATGCCTTTCAAGCCGAAATTTAGTATACCCCTTTCCACTTCATGTTCTCATGATATATTGGCCAAAATCAGGCGAAAATTTCGAGAATGCACAAAATTGCGCTTTATAACAGGAGAACATGCCATCGAAAGTGATGGCACAAAGTAACGTCTCCAGAGAGCAAATCAATGAGCGAGATGTGGCGCAGATGATTCGAGGCAGTGACTGTTTAACGAAGAGACGCAGAATTTTCGAACGCCTCTTGAAAGGCCTGCGCCTCTTATTAGCAACTTTAAGGCGATGCCTTTCAAGCCGAAATTTAGTATACCCCTTTCCACTTCATGTTCTCATGATATATTGGCCAAAATCAGGCGAAAATTTCGAGAATGCACAAAATTGCGCTTTATAACAGGAGAACATGCCGCCGAAAGAGATGGCACAAAGTAACGTCTCCGGAGAGCAAATCAAAGAGCGAGAAGTGGCGCAGATGTTTCGAGACAGTGACTGTTTAACGAAGAGACGCAGAATTTTCGAACGCCTCTTGAAAGGCCTGCGCATCTTATTAGCAACTTTATGGCGATGCCTTTGAATCCGAAATTTAGTATACCTATTTCCACTTCATGTTCTCCTGATATATTGGCCAAAATCTGGTGAATATATTCAGAACGCACAAAATTGCGCTTTGTAACAGGAGAACATGCCATCGAAAGGGATGGCACAAAGTAACGTCTCCAGAGAGCAAATCAATGAGCGAGATGTGGCGCAGATGATTCGAGGCAGTGACTGTTTAACGAAGAGACGCAGAATTTTCGAACGCCTCCTGAAAGGCCTGCGCCTCTTATTAGCAACTTTATGGCGATGCCTTTGAAGCTGAAATTTAGTATACCTATTTCCACTTCATGTTCTCATGATATATTGGCCAAAATCTGGCGAAAATTTTCAGAATTCACAAAATTGCGCTTTATAACAGGAGAACATGCCGTCGAAAGAAATGCCACAAAGTAACGTCTCCGGAGAGCAAATCAATGAGCGAGAAGTGGCGCAGATGTTTCGAGACAGTGACTGTTTAACGAAGAGACGCAGAATTTTCGAACGCCTCTTGAAAGGCCTCCGCCTCTTATTAGCAACTTTAAGGCGATGCCTTTGAAGCCGAAATTTGGTATACCTCTTTCCACTTCATGTTCTCATGATATAGTGGCCAAAATCAGGCGAAAATTTCGAGAATGCACAAAATTGTGCTTTGTAGCAGGAGAACATGCCATCGAAAGGGATCGCACAAAGTAACGTCTCCAGAGAGCAAATCAATGAGCGAGATGTGGCGCAGATGATTCGAGGCAGTGACTGTTTAACGAAGAGACGCAGAATTTTCGAACGCCTCTTGAAAGGCCTGCGCCTCTTATTAGCAACTTTAAGGCGATGCCTTTCAAGCCGAAATTTAGTATACCCCTTTCCACTTCATGTTCTCATGATATATTGGCCAAAATCTGGCAAATATTTTCAGAATGCACAAAATTGCGCTTTGTAACAGGAGATCATGCCGTTGAAAGAGATGGCACAAAGTAACGTCTCCGGAGAGCAAATCAAAGAGCGAGGACTGGCGCAGATGTTTCGAGACTGTGACTGTTTAACGAAGAGACGCAGAATTTTCGAACGCCTCTTGAAAGGCCTGCGCCTCTTATTAGCAACTTTAAGGCGATGCCTTTGAAGCTGAAATTTAGTATACCTATTTCCACTTCATGTTCTCCTGATATATTGGCCAAAATCTGGTGAATATATTCAGAACGCACAAAATTGCGCTTTGTAACAGGAGAACATGCCGTCGAAAGAGATGGCACAAAGTAACGTCTCCGGAGAGCAAATCAAAGAGCGAGAAGTGGCGCAGATGTTTCGAGACAGTGACTGTTTAACGAAGAGACGCAGAATTTTCGAACGCCTCTTGAAAGGCCTGCGCATCTTATTAGCAACTTTATGGCGATGCCTTTGAATCCGAAATTTAGTATACCTATTTCCACTTCATGTTCTCCTGATATATTGGCCAAAATCTGGCGAATATTTTCAGAATGCACAAAATTGCGCTTTGTAACAGGAGATCATGCCGTTGAAAGAGATGGCACAAAGTAACGTCTCCGGAGAGCAAATCAAAGAGCGAGGACTGGCGCAGATGATTCGAGGCAGTGACTGTTTAACGAAGAGACGCAGAATTTTCGAACGCCTCTTAAAGGCCTGCGCCTCTTATTAGCAACTTTAAGGCGATGCCTTTCAAGCCGAAATTTAGTATACCCCTTTCCACTTCATGTTCTCATGATATATTGGCCAAAATCTGGCGAATAATTTCAGAATGCACAAAATTGCGCTTTGTAACAGGAGATCATGCCGTTGAAAGAGATGGCACAAAGTAACGTCTCCGGAGAGCAAATCAAAGAGCGAGGACTGGCGCAGATGTTTCGAGACTGTGACTGTTTAACGAAGAGACGCAGAATTTTCGAACGCCTCTTGAAAGGCCTGCGCCTCTTATTAGCAACTTTAAGGCGATGCCTTTGAAGCTGAAATTTAGTATACCTATTTCCACTTCATGTTCTCCTGATATATTGGCCAAAATCTGGTGAATATATTCAGAACGCACAAAATTGCGCTTTGTAACAGGAGAACATGCCGTCGAAAGAGATGGCACAAAGTAACGTCTCCGGAGAGCAAATCAAAGAGCGAGAAGTGGCGCAGATGTTTCGAGACAGTGACTGTTTAACGAAGAGACGCAGAATTTTCGAACGCCTCTTGAAAGGCCTGCGCATCTTATTAGCAACTTTATGGCGATGCCTTTGAATCCGAAATTTAGTATACCTATTTCCACTTCATGTTCTCCTGATATATTGGCCAAAATCTGGCGAATATTTTCAGAATGCACAAAATTGCGCTTTGTAACAGGAGATCATGCCGTTGAAAGAGATGGCACAAAGTAACGTCTCCGGAGAGCAAATCAAAGAGCGAGGACTGGCGCAGATGTTTCGAGACTGTGACTGTTTAACGAAGAGACGCAGAATTTTCGAACGCCTCTTGAAAGGCCTGCGCCTCTTATTAGCAACTTTAAGGCGATGCCTTTGAAGCTGAAATTTAGTATACCTATTTCCACTTCATGTTCTCCTGATATATTGGCCAAAATCTGGTGAATATATTCAGAACGCACAAAATTGCGCTTTGTAACAGGAGAACATGCCATCGAAAGGGATGGCACAAAGTAACGTCTCCAGAGAGCAAATCAATGAGCGAGATGTGGCGCAGATGATTCGAGGCAGTGACTGTTTAACGAAGAGACGCAGAATTTTCGAACGCCTCCTGAAAGGCCTGCGCCTCTTATTAGCAACTTTATGGCGATGCCTTTGAAGCTGAAATTTAGTATACCTATTTCCACTTCATGTTCTCATGATATATTGGCCAAAATCTGGCGAAAATTTTCAGAATTCACAAAATTGCGCTTTATAACAGGAGAACATGCCGTCGAAAGAAATGCCACAAAGTAACGTCTCCGGAGAGCAAATCAATGAGCGAGAAGTGGCGCAGATGTTTCGAGACAGTGACTGTTTAACGAAGAGACGCAGAATTTTCGAACGCCTCTTGAAAGGCCTCCGCCTCTTATTAGCAACTTTAAGGCGATGCCTTTGAAGCCGAAATTTGGTATACCTCTTTCCACTTCATGTTCTCATGATATAGTGGCCAAAATCAGGCGAAAATTTCGAGAATGCACAAAATTGTGCTTTGTAGCAGGAGAACATGCCATCGAAAGGGATCGCACAAAGTAACGTCTCCAGAGAGCAAATCAATGAGCGAGATGTGGCGCAGATGATTCGAGGCAGTGACTGTTTAACGAAGAGACGCAGAATTTTCGAACGCCTCTTGAAAGGCCTGCGCCTCTTATTAGCAACTTTAAGGCGATGCCTTTCAAGCCGAAATTTAGTATAACCCTTTCCACTTCATGTTCTCATGATATATTGGCCAAAATCAGGCGAAAATTTCGAGAATGCAAAAAATTGCGTTTATAACAGGAGAACATGCCGTCGAAAGAAATGGCACAAAAGAAACGTCTCCGGAGAGCAAATCGATGAGCGAGAAGTGGCGCAGATGTTTCGAGGCAGTGACTGTTTAACGAAGAGACGCAGAATTTTCGAACGCCTCTTGAAAGGCCTGCGCCTCTTATTAGCAACTTTAAGGCGATGCCTTTCAAGCCGAAATTTAGTATAACCCTTTCCACTTCATGTTCTCATGATATATTGGCCAAAATCAGGCGAAAATTTCGAGAATGCAAAAAATTGCGTTTATAACAGGAGAACATGCCGTCGAAAGAAATGGCACAAAAGAAACGTCTCCGGAGAGCAAATCAATGAGCGAGAAGTGGCGCAGATGTTTCGAGGCAGTGACTGTTTAACGAAGAGACGCAGAATTTTCGAACGCGTCTTGAAAGGCCTGCGCCTCTTATTAGCAACTTTAAGGCGATGCCTTTGAATCCGAAATTTAGTATACCTATTTCCACTTCATGTTATCCTGATATATTGGCCAAAATCTGGTGAAAATATTCAGAACGCACAAAATTGCGCTTTGTAACAGGAGAACATGCCGTCGAAAGAGATGGCACAAAGTAACGTCTCCGGAGAGCAAATCAAAGAGCGAGAAGTGGCGCAGATGTTTCGAGACAGTGACTGGTTAACGAAGAGACGCAGAATTTTCGAACGCCTCTTGAAAGGCCTGCGCCTCTTATTTGCAACTTTAAGGCGATGCCTTTGAAGCCGAAATTTAGTATACCTCTTACCACTCCATGTTCTCCTGATATATTGGCCAAAATCTGGCGAATATTTTCAGAATGCACAAAATTGCGCTTTGTAACAGGAGATCATGCCGTTGAAAGAGATGGCACAAAGTAACGTCTCCGGAGAGCAAATCAAAGAGCGAGGACTGGCGCAGATGTTTCGAGACTGTGACTGTTTAACGAAGAGACGCAGAATTTTCGAACGCCTCTTGAAAGGCCTGCGCCTCTTATTAGCAACTTAAAGGCGATGCCTTTGAAGCTGAAATTTAGTATACCTATTTCCACTTCATGTTCTCCTGATATATTGGCCAAAATCTGGTGAATATATTCAGAACGCACAAAATTGCGCTTTGTAACAGGAGAACATGCCGTCGAAAGAGATGGCACAAAGTAACGTCTCCGGAGAGCAAATCAAAGAGCGAGAAGTGGCGCAGATGTTTCGAGACAGTGACTGTTTAACGAAGAGACGCAGAATTTTCGAACGCCTCTTGAAAGGCCTGCGCCTCTTATTAGCAACTTTATGGCGATGCCTTTGAAGCTGAAATTTAGTATACCTATTTCCACTTCATGTTCTCATGATATATTGGCCAAAATCTGGCGAAAATTTTCAGAATTCACAAAATTGCGCTTTATAACAGGAGAACATGCCGTCGAAAGAAATGCCACAAAGTAACGTCTCCGGAGAGCAAATCAATGAGCGAGAAGTGGCGCAGATGTTTCGAGACAGTGACTGTTTAACGAAGAGACGCAGAATTTTCGAACGCCTCTTGAAAGGCCTGCGCCTCTTATTAGCAACTTTAAGGCGATGCCTTTGAAGCCGAAATTTAGTATACCTCTTACCACTTCATGTTCTCCTGATATATTGGCCAAAATCTGGTGAATATATTCAGAACGCACGAAATTGCGCTTTGTAACAGGAGAACATGCCGTCGAAAGAGATGGCACAAAGTAACGTCTCCGGAGAGCAAATCAAAGAGCGAGAAGTGGCGCAGATGTTTCGAGACAGTGACTGGTTAACGAAGAGACGCAGAATTTTCGAACGCCTCTTGAAAGGCCTGCGCCTCTTATTTGCAACTTTAAGGCGATGCCTTTGAAGCCGAAATTTAGTATACCTCTTACCACTTCATGTTCTCCTGATATATTGGCCAAAATCTGGTGAATATATTCAGAACGCACAAAATTGCGCTTTGTAACAGGAGAACATGCCGTCGAAAGAAATGCCACAAAGTAACGTCTCCGGAGAGCAAATCAATGAGCGAGAAGTGGCGCAGATGTTTCGAGACAGTGACTGTTTAACGAAGAGACGCAGAATTTTCGAACGCCTCTTGAAAGGCCTGCGCCTCTTATTAGCAACTTTAAGGCGATGCCTTTGAAGCCGAAATTTAGTATACCTCTTACCACTTCATGTTCTCCTGATATATTGGCCAAAATCTGGTGAATATATTCAGAACGCACGAAATTGCGCTTTGTAACAGGAGAACATGCCGTCGAAAGAGATGGCACAAAGTAACGTCTCCGGAGAGCAAATCAAAGAGCGAGAAGTGGCGCAGATGTTTCGAGACAGTGACTGTTTAACGAAGAGACGCAGAATTTTCGAACGCCTCTTGAAAGGCCTGCGCCTCTTATTAGCAACTTTAAGGCGATGCCTTTGAAGCTGAAATTTAGTATACCTATTTCCACTTCATGTTCTCCTGATATATTGGCCAAAATCTGGTGAATATATTCAGAACGCACAAAATTGCGCTTTGTAACAGGAGAACATGCCGTCGAAAGAGATGGCACAAAGTAACGTCTCCGGAGAGCAAATCAAAGAGCGAGAAGTGGCGCAGATGTTTCGAGACAGTGACTGTTTAACGAAGAGACGCAGAATTTTCGAACGCCTCTTGAAAGGCCTGCGCCTCTTATTAGCAACTTTAAGGCGATGCCTTTGAAGCTGAAATTTAGTATACCTATTTCCACTTCATGTTCTCCTGATATATTGGCCAAAATCTGGTGAATATATTCAGAACGCACAAAATTGCGCTTTGTAACAGGAGAACATGCCGTCGAAAGAGATGGCACAAAGTAACGTCTCCGGAGAGCAAATCAAAGAGCGAGAAGTGGCGCAGATGTTTCGAGACAGTGACTGGTTAACGAAGAGACGCAGAATTTTCGAACGCCTCTTGAAAGGCCTGCGCCTCTTATTTGCAACTTTAAGGCGATGCCTTTGAAGCCGAAATTTAGTATACCTCTTACCACTCCATGTTCTCCTGATATATTGGCCAAAATCTGGCGAATATTTTCAGAATGCACAAAATTGCGCTTTGTAACAGGAGATCATGCCGTTGAAAGAGATGGCACAAAGTAACGCCTCCGGAGAGCAAATCAAAGAGCGAGGACTGGCGCAGATGTTTCGAGACTGTGACTGTTTAACGAAGAGACGCAGAATTTTCGAACGCCTCTTGAAAGGCCTGCGCCTCTTATTAGCAACTTTAAGGCGATGCCTTTGAAGCTGAAATTTAGTATACCTATTTCCACTTCATGTTCTCCTGATATATTGGCCAAAATCTGGTGAATATATTCAGAACGCACAAAATTGCGCTTTGTAACAGGAGAACATGCCGTCGAAAGAGATGGCACAAAGTAACGTCTCCGGAGAGCAAATCAAAGAGCGAGAAGTGGCGCAGATGTTTCGAGACAGTGACTGTTTAACGAAGAGACGCAGAATTTTCGAACGCCTCTTGAAAGGCCTGCGCCTCTTATTAGCAACTTTATGGCGATGCCTTTGAAGCTGAAATTTAGTATACCTATTTCCACTTCATGTTCTCATGATATATTGGCCAAAATCTGGCGAAAATTTTCAGAATTCACAAAATTGCGCTTTATAACAGGAGAACATGCCGTCGAAAGAAATGCCACAAAGTAACGTCTCCGGAGAGCAAATCAATGAGCGAGAAGTGGCGCAGATGTTTCGAGACAGTGACTGTTTAACGAAGAGACGCAGAATTTTCGAACGCCTCTTGAAAGGCCTGCGCCTCTTATTAGCAACTTTAAGGCGATGCCTTTGAAGCCGAAATTTAGTATACCTCTTACCACTTCATGTTCTCCTGATATATTGGCCAAAATCTGGTGAATATATTCAGAACGCACAAAATTGCGCTTTGTAACAGGAGAACATGCCGTCGAAAGAAATGCCACAAAGTAACGTCTCCGGAGAGCAAATCAATGAGCGAGAAGTGGCGCAGATGTTTCGAGACAGTGACTGTTTAACGAAGAGACGCAGAATTTTCGAACGCCTCTTGAAAGGCCTGCGCCTCTTATTAGCAACTTTAAGGCGATGCCTTTGAAGCCGAAATTTGGTATACCTCTTTCCACTTCATGTTCTCATGATATAGTGGCCAAAATCAGGCGAAAATTTCGAGAATGCACAAAATTGTGCTTTGTAACAGGAGAACATGCCATCGAAAGTGATGGCACAAAGTAACGTCTCCAGAGAGCAAATCAATGAGCGAGATGTGGCGCAGATGATTCGAGGCAGTGACTGTTTAACGAAGAGACGCAGAATTTTCGAACGCCTCCTGAAAGGCCTGCGCCTCTTATTAGCAACTTTAAGGCGATGCCTTTGAAGCCGAAATTTAGTATACCTCTTACCACTTCATGTTCTCCTGATATATTGGCCAAAATCTGGTGAATATATTCAGAACGCACAAAATTGCGCTTTGTAACAGGAGAACATGCCGTCGAAAGAAATGCCACAAAGTAACGTCTCCGGAGAGCAAATCAATGAGCGAGAAGTGGCGCAGATGTTTCGAGACAGTGACTGTTTAACGAAGAGACGCAGAATTTTCGAACGCCTCTTGAAAGGCCTGCGCCTCTTATTAGCAACTTTAAGGCGATGCCTTTGAAGCCGAAATTTGGTATACCTCTTTCCACTTCATGTTCTCATGATATAGTGGCCAAAATCAGGCGAAAATTTCGAGAATGCACAAAATTGTGCTTTGTAACAGGAGAACATGCCATCGAAAGTGATGGCACAAAGTAACGTCTCCAGAGAGCAAATCAATGAGCGAGATGTGGCGCAGATGATTCGAGGCAGTGACTGTTTAACGAAGAGACGCAGAATTTTCGAACGCCTCCTGAAAGGCCTGCGCCTCTTATTAGCAACTTTAAGGCGATGCCTTTCAAGCCGAAATTTAGTATACCCCTTTCCACTTCATGTTCTCATGATATATTGGCCAAAATCAGGCGAAAATTTCGAGAATGCACAAAATTGCGCTTTATAACAGGAGAACATGCCGCCGAAAGAAATGGCACAAAGAAACGTCTCCGGAGAGCAAATCAATGAGCGAGAAGTGGCGGAGATGTTTCGAGGCAGTGACTGTTTAACGAAGAGACGCAGAATTTTCGAACGCGTCTTGAAAGGCCTGCGCCTCTTATTAGCAACTTTAAGGCGATGCCTTTGAATCCGAAATTTAGTATACCTATTTCCACTTCATGTTCTCCTGATATATTGGCCAAAATCTGGCGAATATTTTCAGAATGCACAAAATTGCGCTTTGTAACAGGAGATCATGCCGTTGAAAGAGATGGCACAAAGTAACGTCTCCGGAGAGCAAATCAAAGAGCGAGGACTGGCGCAGATGTTTCGAGACTGTGACTGTTTAACGAAGAGACGCAGAATTTTCGAACGCCTCTTGAAAGGCCTGCGCCTCTTATTAGCAACTTTAAGGCGATGCCTTTGAAGCTGAAATTTAGTATACCTATTTCCACTTCATGTTCTCCTGATATATTGGCCAAAATCTGGCGAATATTTTCAGAATGCACAAAATTGCGCTTTGTAACAGGAGATCATGCCGTTGAAAGAGATGGCACAAAGTAACGTCTCCGGAGAGCAAATCAAAGAGCGAGAAGTGGCGCAGATGTTTCGAGACAGTGACTGTTTAACGAAGAGACGCAGAATTTTCGAACGCCTCTTGAAAGGCCTGCGCCTCTTATTAGCAACTTTAAGGCGATGCCTTTGAAGCCGAAATTTAGTATACCTCTTACCACTTCATGTTCTCCTGATATATTGGCCAAAATCTGGTGAATATATTCAGAACGCACGAAATTGCGCTTTGTAACAGGAGAACATGCCGTCGAAAGAGATGGCACAAAGTAACGTCTCCGGAGAGCAAATCAAAGAGCGAGAAGTGGCGCAGATGTTTCGAGGCAGTGACTGTTTAACGAAGAGACGGAGAATTTTCGAACGCGTCTTGAAAGGCCTGCGCCTCTTATTAGCAACTTTAAGGCGATGCCTTTGAATCCGAAATTTAGTATACCTATTTCCACTTCATGTTCTCCTGATATATTGGCCAAAATCTGGTGAAAATATTCAGAACGCACAAAATTGCGCTTTGTAACAGGAGAACATGCCGACGAAAGAGATGGCACAAAGTAACGTCTCCGGAGAGCAAATCAAAGAGCGAGAAGTGGCGCAGATGTTTCGAGACAGTGACTGGTTAACGAAGAGACGCAGAATTTTCGAACGCCTCTTGAAAGGCCTGCGCCTCTTATTTGCAACTTTAAGGCGATGCCTTTGAAGCCGAAATTTAGTATACCTCTTACCACTTCATGTTCTCCTGATATATTGGCCAAAATCTGGTGAATATATTCAGAACGCACAAAATTGCGCTTTGTAACAGGAGAACATGCCGTCGAAAGAAATGCCACAAAGTAACGTCTCCGGAGAGCAAATCAATGAGCGAGAAGTGGCGCAGATGTTTCGAGACAGTGACTGTTTAACGAAGAGACGCAGAATTTTCGAACGCGTCTTGAAAGGCCTGCGCCTCTTATTAGCAACTTTAAGGCGATGCCTTTGAATCCGAAATTTAGTATACCTATTTCCACTTCATGTTCTCCTGATATATTGGCCAAAATCTGGCGAAAATTTTCAGAATGCACAAAATTGCGCTTTGTAACAGGAGATCATGCCGTTGAAAGAGATGGCACAAAGTAACGTCTCCGGAGAGCAAATCAAAGAGCGAGGACTGGCGCAGATGTTTCGAGACTGTGACTGTTTAACGAAGAGACGCAGAATTTTCGAACGCCTCTTGAAAGGCCTGCGCCTCTTATTAGCAACTTTAAGGCGATGCCTTTGAAGCTGAAATTTAGTATACCTATTTCCACTTCATGTTCTCCTGATATATTGGCCAAAATCTGATGAATATATTCAGAACGCACAAAATTGCGCTTTGTAACAGGAGAACATGCCGTCGAAAGAGATGGCACAAAGTAACGTCTCCGGAGAGCAAATCAAAGAGCGAGAAGTGGCGCAGATGTTTCGAGACAGTGACTGTTTAACGAAGAGACGCAGAATTTTCGAACGCCTCTTGAAAGGCCTGCGCCTCTTATTAGCAACTTTAAGGCGATGCCTTTGAAGCCGAAATTTAGTATACCTCTTACCACTTCATGTTCTCCTGATATATTGGCCAAAATCTGGTGAATATATTCAGAACGCACGAAATTGCGCTTTGTAACAGGAGAACATGCCGTCGAAAGAGATGGCACAAAGTAACGTCTCCGGAGAGCAAATCAAAGAGCGAGAAGTGGCGCTGATGTTTCGAGACAGTGACTGGTTAACGAAGAGACGCAGAATTTTCGAACGCCTCTTGAAAGGCCTGCGCCTCTTATTTGCAACTTTAAGGCGATGCCTTTGAAGCCGAAATTTAGTATACCTCTTACCACTTCATGTTCTCCTGATATATTGGCCAAAATCTGGTGAATATATTCAGAACGCACAAAATTGCGCTTTGTAACAGGAGAACATGCCGTCGAAAGAAATGCCACAAAGTAACGTCTCCGGAGAGCAAATCAATGAGCGAGATGTGGCGCAGATGATTCGAGGCAGTGACTGTTTAACGAAGAGACGCAGAATTTTCGAACGCCTCCTGAAAGGCCTGCGCCTCTTATTAGCAACTTTAAGGCGATGCCTTTCAAGCCGAAATTTAGTATACCCCTTTCCACTTCATGTTCTCATGATATATTGGCCAAAATCAGGCGAAAATTTCGAGAATGCACAAAATTGCGCTTTATAACAGGAGAACATGCCGCCGAAAGAAATGGCACAAAGAAACGTCTCCGGAGAGCAAATCAATGAGCGAGAAGTGGCGGAGATGTTTCGAGGCAGTGACTGTTTAACGAAGAGACGCAGAATTTTCGAACGCGTCTTGAAAGGCCTGCGCCTCTTATTAGCAACTTTAAGGCGATGCCTTTGAATCCGAAATTTAGTATACCTATTTCCACTTCATGTTCTCCTGATATATTGGCCAAAATCTGGTGAAAATATTCAGAACGCACAAAATTGCGCTTTGTAACAGGAGAACATGCCGACGAAAGAGATGGCACAAAGTAACGTCTCCGGAGAGCAAATCAAAGAGCGAGAAGTGGCGCAGATGTTTCGAGACAGTGACTGGTTAACGAAGAGACGCAGAATTTTCGAACGCCTCTTGAAAGGCCTGCGCCTCTTATTTGCAACTTTAAGGCGATGCCTTTGAAGCCGAAATTTAGTATACCTCTTACCACTTCATGTTCTCCTGATATATTGGCCAAAATCTGGTGAATATATTCAGAACGCACAAAATTGCGCTTTGTAACAGGAGAACATGCCGTCGAAAGAAATGCCACAAAGTAACGTCTCCGGAGAGCAAATCAATGAGCGAGAAGTGGCGCAGATGTTTCGAGACAGTGACTGTTTAACGAAGAGACGCAGAATTTTCGAACGCCTCCTGAAAGGCCTGCGCCTCTTATTAGCAACTTTAAGGCGATGCCTTTCAAGCCGAAATTTAGTATACCCCTTTCCACTTCATGTTCTCATGATATATTGGCCAAAATCAGGCGAAAATTTCGAGAATGCACAAAATTGCGCTTTATAACAGGAGAACATGCCGCCGAAAGAAATGGCACAAAGAAACGTCTCCGGAGAGCAAATCAATGAGCGAGAAGTGGCGGAGATGTTTCGAGGCAGTGACTGTTTAACGAAGAGACGCAGAATTTTCGAACGCGTCTTGAAAGGCCTGCGCCTCTTATTAGCAACTTTAAGGCGATGCCTTTGAATCCGAAATTTAGTATACCTATTTCCACTTCATGTTCTCCTGATATATTGGCCAAAATCTGGCGAAAATTTTCAGAATGCACAAAATTGCGCTTTGTAACAGGAGATCATGCCGTTGAAAGAGATGGCACAAAGTAACGTCTCCGGAGAGCAAATCAAAGAGCGAGGACTGGCGCAGATGTTTCGAGACAGTGACTGTTTAACGAAGAGACGCAGAATTTTCGAACGCCTCTTGAAAGGCCTGCGCCTCTTATTAGCAACTTTAAGGCGATGCCTTTGAAGCCGAAATTTAGTATACCTCTTACCACTTCATGTTCTCCTGATATATTGGCCAAAATCTGGTGAATATATTCAGAACGCACGAAATTGCGCTTTGTAACAGGAGAACATGCCGTCGAAAGAAATGCCACAAAGTAACGTCTCCGGAGAGCAAATCAATGAGCGAGATGTGGCGCAGATGATTCGAGGCAGTGACTGTTTAACGAAGAGACGCAGAATTTTCGAACGCCTCCTGAAAGGCCTGCGCCTCTTATTAGCAACTTTAAGGCGATGCCTTTCAAGCCGAAATTTAGTATACCCCTTTCCACTTCATGTTCTCATGATATATTGGCCAAAATCAGGCGAAAATTTCGAGAATGCACAAAATTGCGCTTTATAACAGGAGAACATGCCGCCGAAAGAAATGGCACAAAGAAACGTCTCCGGAGAGCAAATCAATGAGCGAGAAGTGGCGGAGATGTTTCGAGGCAGTGACTGTTTAACGAAGAGACGCAGAATTTTCGAACGCGTCTTGAAAGGCTTGCGCCTCTTATTAGCAACTTTAAGGCGATGCCTTTGAATCCGAAATTTAGTATACCTATTTCCACTTCATGTTCTCCTGATATATTGGCCAAAATCTGGTGAAAATATTCAGAACGCACAAAATTGCGCTTTGTAACAGGAGAACATGCCGACGAAAGAGATGGCACAAAGTAACGTCTCCGGAGAGCAAATCAAAGAGCGAGAAGTGGCGCAGATGTTTCGAGACAGTGACTGGTTAACGAAGAGACGCAGAATTTTCGAACGCCTCTTGAAAGGCCTGCGCCTCTTATTTGCAACTTTAAGGCGATGCCTTTGAAGCCGAAATTTAGTATACCTCTTACCACTTCATGTTCTCCTGATATATTGGCCAAAATCTGGTGAATATATTCAGAACGCACAAAATTGCGCTTTGTAACAGGAGAACATGCCGTCGAAAGAAATGCCACAAAGTAACGTCTCCGGAGAGCAAATCAATGAGCGAGAAGTGGCGCAGATGTTTCGAGACAGTGACTGTTTAACGAAGAGACGCAGAATTTTCGAACGCCTCCTGAAAGGCCTGCGCCTCTTATTAGCAACTTTAAGGCGATGCCTTTCAAGCCGAAATTTAGTATACCCCTTTCCACTTCATGTTCTCATGATATATTGGCCAAAATCAGGCGAAAATTTCGAGAATGCACAAAATTGCGCTTTATAACAGGAGAACATGCCGCCGAAAGAAATGGCACAAAGAAACGTCTCCGGAGAGCAAATCAATGAGCGAGAAGTGGCGGAGATGTTTCGAGGCAGTGACTGTTTAACGAAGAGACGCAGAATTTTCGAACGCGTCTTGAAAGGCCTGCGCCTCTTATTAGCAACTTTAAGGCGATGCCTTTGAATCCGAAATTTAGTATACCTATTTCCACTTCATGTTCTCCTGATATATTGGCCAAAATCTGGCGAATATTTTCAGAATGCACAAAATTGCGCTTTGTAACAGGAGATCATGCCGTTGAAAGAGATGGCACAAAGTAACGTCTCCGGAGAGCAAATCAAAGAGCGAGGACTGGCGCAGATGTTTCGAGACTGTGACTGTTTCACGAAGAGACGCAGAATTTTCGAACGCCTCTTGAAAGGCCTGCGCCTCTTATTAGCAACTTTAAGGCGATGCCTTTGAAGCTGAAATTTAGTATACCTATTTCCACTTCATGTTCTCCTGATATATTGGCCAAAATCTGGCGAATATTTTCAGAATGCACAAAATTGCGCTTTGTAACAGGAGATCATGCCGTTGAAAGAGATGGCACAAAGTAACGTCTCCGGAGAGCAAATCAAAGAGCGAGAAGTGGCGCAGATGTTTCGAGACAGTGACTGTTTAACGAAGAGACGCAGAATTTTCGAACGCCTCTTGAAAGGCCTGCGCCTCTTATTAGCAACTTTAAGGCGATGCCTTTGAAGCCGAAATTTAGTATACCTCTTACCACTTCATGTTCTCCTGATATATTGGCCAAAATCTGGTGAATATATTCAGAACGCACGAAATTGCGCTTTGTAACAGGAGAACATGCCGTCGAAAGAGATGGCACAAAGTAACGTCTCCGGAGAGCAAATCAAAGAGCGAGAAGTGGCGCAGATGTTTCGAGACAGTGACTGTTTAACGAAGAGACGCAGAATTTTCGAACGCCTCTTGAAAGGCCTGCGCCTCTTATTAGCAACTTTAAGGCGATGCCTTTGAAGCCGAAATTTAGTATACCTCTTACCACTTCATGTTCTCCTGATATATTGGCCAAAATCTGGTGAATATATTCAGAACGCACGAAATTGCGCTTTGTAACAGGAGAACATGCCGCCGAAAGAAATGGCACAAAGAAACGTCTCCGGAGAGCAAATCAATGAGCGAGATGTGGCGCAGATGATTCGAGGCAGTGACTGTTTAACGAAGAGACGCAGAATTTTCGAACGCCTCCTGAAAGGCCTGCGCCTCTTATTAGCAACTTTAAGGCGATGCCTTTCAAGCCGAAATTTAGTATACCCCTTTCCACTTCATGTTCTCATGATATATTGGCCAAAATCAGGCGAAAATTTCGAGAATGCACAAAATTGCGCTTTATAACAGGAGAACATGCCGCCGAAAGAAATGGCACAAAGAAACGTCTCCGGAGAGCAAATCAATGAGCGAGAAGTGGCGGAGATGTTTCGAGGCAGTGACTGTTTAACGAAGAGACGCAGAATTTTCGAACGCGTCTTGAAAGGCTTGCGCCTCTTATTAGCAACTTTAAGGCGATGCCTTTGAATCCGAAATTTAGTATACCTATTTCCACTTCATGTTCTCCTGATATATTGGCCAAAATCTGGTGAAAATATTCAGAACGCACAAAATTGCGCTTTGTAACAGGAGAACATGCCGACGAAAGAGATGGCACAAAGTAACGTCTCCGGAGAGCAAATCAAAGAGCGAGAAGTGGCGCAGATGTTTCGAGACAGTGACTGGTTAACGAAGAGACGCAGAATTTTCGAACGCCTCTTGAAAGGCCTGCGCCTCTTATTTGCAACTTTAAGGCGATGCCTTTGAAGCCGAAATTTAGTATACCTCTTACCACTTCATGTTCTCCTGATATATTGGCCAAAATCTGGTGAATATATTCAGAACGCACAAAATTGCGCTTTGTAACAGGAGAACATGCCGTCGAAAGAAATGCCACAAAGTAACGTCTCCGGAGAGCAAATCAATGAGCGAGAAGTGGCGCAGATGTTTCGAGACAGTGACTGTTTAACGAAGAGACGCAGAATTTTCGAACGCGTCTTGAAAGGCCTGCGCCTCTTATTAGCAACTTTAAGGCGATGCCTTTGAATCCGAAATTTAGTATACCTATTTCCACTTCATGTTCTCCTGATATATTGGCCAAAATCTGGCGAAAATTTTCAGAATGCACAAAATTGCGCTTTGTAACAGGAGATCATGCCGTTGAAAGAGATGGCACAAAGTAACGTCTCCGGAGAGCAAATCAAAGAGCGAGGACTGGCGCAGATGTTTCGAGACTGTGACTGTTTAACGAAGAGACGCAGAATTTTCGAACGCCTCTTGAAAGGCCTGCGCCTCTTATTAGCAACTTTAAGGCGATGCCTTTGAAGCTGAAATTTAGTATACCTATTTCCACTTCATGTTCTCCTGATATATTGGCCAAAATCTGATGAATATATTCAGAACGCACAAAATTGCGCTTTGTAACAGGAGAACATGCCGTCGAAAGAGATGGCACAAAGTAACGTCTCCGGAGAGCAAATCAAAGAGCGAGAAGTGGCGCAGATGTTTCGAGACAGTGACTGTTTAACGAAGAGACGCAGAATTTTCGAACGCCTCTTGAAAGGCCTGCGCCTCTTATTAGCAACTTTAAGGCGATGCCTTTGAAGCCGAAATTTAGTATACCTCTTACCACTTCATGTTCTCCTGATATATTGGCCAAAATCTGGTGAATATATTCAGAACGCACGAAATTGCGCTTTGTAACAGGAGAACATGCCGTCGAAAGAGATGGCACAAAGTAACGTCTCCGGAGAGCAAATCAAAGAGCGAGAAGTGGCGCTGATGTTTCGAGACAGTGACTGGTTAACGAAGAGACGCAGAATTTTCGAACGCCTCTTGAAAGGCCTGCGCCTCTTATTTGCAACTTTAAGGCGATGCCTTTGAAGCCGAAATTTAGTATACCTCTTACCACTTCATGTTCTCCTGATATATTGGCCAAAATCTGGTGAATATATTCAGAACGCACAAAATTGCGCTTTGTAACAGGAGAACATGCCGTCGAAAGAAATGCCACAAAGTAACGTCTCCGGAGAGCAAATCAATGAGCGAGATGTGGCGCAGATGATTCGAGGCAGTGACTGTTTAACGAAGAGACGCAGAATTTTCGAACGCCTCCTGAAAGGCCTGCGCCTCTTATTAGCAACTTTAAGGCGATGCCTTTCAAGCCGAAATTTAGTATACCCCTTTCCACTTCATGTTCTCATGATATATTGGCCAAAATCAGGCGAAAATTTCGAGAATGCACAAAATTGCGCTTTATAACAGGAGAACATGCCGCCGAAAGAAATGGCACAAAGAAACGTCTCCGGAGAGCAAATCAATGAGCGAGAAGTGGCGGAGATGTTTCGAGACAGTGACTGTTTAACGAAGAGACGCAGAATTTTCGAACGCCTCTTGAAAGGACTGCGCCTCTTATTAGCAACTTTAAGGCGATGCCTTTGAAGCTGAAATTTAGTATACCTATTTCCACTTCATGTTCTCCTGATATATTGGCCAAAATCTGGTGAATATATTCAGAACGCACGAAATTGCGCTTTGTAACAGGAGAACATGCCGTCGAAAGAGATGGCACAAAGTAACGTCTCCGGAGAGCAAATCAAAGAGCGAGAAGTGGCGCAGATGTTTCGAGACAGTGACTGGTTAACGAAGAGACGCAGAATTTTCGAACGCCTCTTGAAAGGCCTGCGCCTCTTATTTGCAACTTTAAGGCGATGCCTTTGAAGCCGAAATTTAGTATACCTCTTACCACTTCATGTTCTCCTGATATATTGGCCAAAATCTGGTGAATATATTCAGAACGCACAAACTTGTGCTTTGTAACAGGAGAACATGCCATCGAAAGTGATGGCACAAAGTAACGTCTCCAGAGAGCAAATCAATGAGCGAGATGTGGCGCAGATGATTCGAGGCAGTGACTGTTTAACGAAGAGACGCAGAATTTTCGAACGCCTCTTGAAAGGCCTGCGCCTCTTATTAGCAACTTTAAGGCGATGCCTTTCAAGCCGAAATTTAGTATACCCCTTTCCACTTCATGTTCTCATGATATATTGGCCAAAATCAGGCGAAAATTTCGAGAATGCACAAAATTGCGCTTTATAACAGGAGAACATGCCGCCGAAAGAAATGGCACAAAGAAACGTCTCCGGAGAGCAAATCAATGAGCGAGAAGTGGCGGAGATGTTTCGAGGCAGTGACTGTTTAACGAAGAGACGCAGAATTTTCGAACGCGTCTTGAAAGGCCTGCGCCTCTTATTAGCAACTTTAAGGCGATGCCTTTGAATCCGAAATTTAGTATACCTATTTCCACTTCATGTTCTCCTGATATATTGGCCAAAATCTGGCGAAAATTTTCAGAATGCACAAAATTGCGCTTTGTAACAGGAGATCATGCCGTTGAAAGAGATGGCACAAAGTAACGTCTCCGGAGAGCAAATCAAAGAGCGAGGACTGGCGCAGATGTTTCGAGACTGTGACTGTTTAACGAAGAGACGCAGAATTTTCGAACGCCTCTTGAAAGGCCTGCGCCTCTTATTAGCAACTTTAAGG